>NC_056736.1:171432991-171630491 GCF_019279795.1 Protopterus annectens
GCTGATAGATTAAAGACAATTATCCCGGCATTATAGACATAGATCAGACGGGCTTCATTGTAAATAGAAATACTTTTGATAATATAAGAAGAACTTTAACATTAATTGATTTTGCAAATAGGAAAAAGAAAGATTTAACACTTATTAGTCTTGATATAGGTTCAGCATTTGATTCAGTAAGTTGGGACTATCTGTTTACCTTACTGAAATGCACAAATTCTCTGATGCATTTGTAAATTTAATTGAGCATTTATACAAAGGAACGCTGGCTTATATTAAGGTAGGAACATATGTTTCACAAAAATACCCATTCTTAAAGGTACAAAGCAAGGATGTCCACTTTCTCCACTATTATTCACTTTAGTAATGGAGCCTTGGGCTAATTTGATTAGAAACAGTACTGACATAGAGGGTTTTGAAATAGAAGAAAATACAACATCAAAAATTCAACTTTTGCAGATGATGTTCTAATTACATCAGCAGGATCTAATTCTTCTATGCAGTCTTTATTTGATAAAATGATGAATTTTAAAAGTATTTCTGGTTTAATATTCAATGAAGAAAAACTAAAATACTACCTATATATACGAAAAATACTCTCATTAGTGATTTTACTAAATATGTACCCAACTCAGGTCAGATAACTTATTTAGGTATAATACTATCTAAAGATATTAAATCTATTATATATAATAACTATAATACCTGTTTTCTTAATATACAAAATCTTTTTAATACCTGGATTAATATGTCTTTACTATGGAGGAGAGACTTACAATTATTAAAATGATAATATTCCCCAAGATTTTATACTTAATACAATCAATAATACTTTCACCTACAAAAATAACTATCAAGAAACTGAATACACTAATGTTAAATTTCTTATGGGCACCTAATAGACCTAGGATTGCATTAAAGAAACATACTAATAGCTGGTCTCAAGGGGTATTTCTTTTCCAGACTTTAATTTATATATTATCTCTTCTATTATAAAAGTTATTACTTTATTAATAGATCGGTCATATGTCGCAAAATGGAAAGATTATTGGGAGCTAATTAGTATGCACTTCATGAAACTCTCCTTAACACATAAAAATATGATTATAAATAACTCCATGTTGTGGTTGCTAAAGGAATTTTGTACTTCACCTATTACACCTAAACATATGGTCTGTTACCCATTAAATATTATTATTAGTTATCGTAACTTTATATTCATGCACCCTAAGTATAGGGAATGGAACTTTATTGTATTCCCTATAATTTATACTCAGGGTATGCTTATGTCATCTACTTCTGAAGGAGCTCATTTAGCTATAGATAATAATCTAAAGTACTGGTATCAGCTGATATCTGATAATAAAGTTAAAAATCTAGATTTCTTAAAACAAGAATTTGATCTAAGAGAAACTTGCTGGTTAGAGGTTCAGATCTTTAGACAACATCTCATTGATAGAATAGATCTAATGTCTATAACAGTTAAAGAATCTATTCCAAAACTGATTGATTACTTGATAATAAATTTACAGCATAAAGTTTCTGATAAAGGTAAACTTTCATATATACATAAAATTATCAGACAAGAAACTTTTTACAATGTAGATTCATACTGGAATTATTTCACCTCTATTAATGGGGACCCACCAACTCAACAAGATAAACAATATATATTGGAATCTGCTTATAGAACTACATCTTCCATTGTCTGGAGACTTTATACATGGAAATTTTTACATAGATCTTTTATACACCTTTGATGATGAATAAAATTAATAATAAAGATAATCTATGTAAGAGATGTAATGTAGAAATTAATGCTGACTGGGCTCATATGTTTTATGACTGTATGAAGTTGAAAGAATACTGGAAGTCAATTAATGAATTTTGCAGGCTCTTTTACAGATAATTTCATTATTTCTAAGTCTCTTATATTATTCAACACACCTGTACCTCAATGTGTTAAAAAGATTAAGCTTCCCTTGTTATGGTCTATCCTAGCAGTGGCTAGGAAAATAACTAGAAATTGGATTTCAGATACACCTCCTTCATTCAATGAATTTAAAAATGTTATGAATATAATGTGTCATATGGAAATAAGCACAATTAGAATGAGAACAACTAGAAAAACATCACATTTTATTGTATGGGATAATTTACAAAATTTGTTAAAAAAAATCTAATTTCAATAGCACAGTATTTTAGTTTAATTAATTGATCTGATTGTAGTGGATGTCTTTGTAAATACTTTAGTTGTTTTGTTGAATATTATAATAATACCTATTTTTAATTATTTGTCTAAAATTGTTATGATATTTCTCTTATATGTTAAAACAATAAACTTGTTTTGAAAAAAAAAAGAAACTGCAGCAATTGTTTACTGTTGCTATGGCAATGCAAATAGACTGTGAAGAAAGTTTCACTTCTCTTAACCAACAGTGCATTTTTCCCTCCATTTTTTTATGTATTTGTTAATACTAAAAGGAAATAATTCAAAGGACATATTTACATGAATGGAACATTTCAGAGTTAATCATGAACATGTCTCCAATCCCAATAAGCATAACAGTGACTATCTTTAATCTAATAATATTGTAATAACAATTAATTAAGTTCACTATTCCAATTAGTCTACCTTAAAACTAGATTATTTTAGACTATTATTTATCTATGTATAGATAGTGAGTTATTAAATATATACAGACTATATTAGTATAGTAAATAGGAGAGAATTTAGAAAGGGAGACAAGATGCAGTTAAAATATATAATGAAAAAAGAGAGAAGAGAGAAAGAAAAGAGAAAATTAGGAGAAAATACACATTTACTATGTATTAATTTACAGTATAAATATGTTGTGCTATATAACCCTCCTTCTGTGAAAGAAAAGAACCCTGATTTACATACTTGAGGTAATGTGAAAACTCTCATTTGTCATCTATTTTCAAAAAAAGATAGATAAAGATTCCAGTAGTTAGTTACCTTTGTTTTAAAATTCCAAGCAGTGAAATTGGTCCTTTAAAGTAATGTTAAAACAATTCATATCATAACAGATGCTTTCAGAGATTTGGCAGTAACAGTATCAGTCTTTTGCTTCTTCTTTTTAACATCTGTCCAGACATTTGTTTCTTTTGTTCTCTTGAGAGAAGGTAACATCCAATCCATATCTTCTGGTAAAGTAATCACATTATTAGTTTTAGTAAAGGAAGAGGCTTCCTCTAAGTCAATAAAAGTCCTCATCCCGTTGGCATACTGTATTCTTATCTTAGCTAGATATGCAAGTTGTACCTTGATGTTATTTTATTTCAGAAACTTTATCATTGGCCACACTTTTTTCCTTTGTTCCATTATTCTAGATGAATAGTCGTTATCAAATCTTATCTGGCTCTGTTTATATTTTAGAGGTGCCTTCCTCCAAGCAGATCTTAAAATCAGTTCCTTGTCCAAGTATGAAAGAAAATTGATAATTATTGACCTAGGAGGAGAGTTTGAGTTAGTGGCAGGTTTCCCAAGAGCTCTGTGTGCCCTTTCAATGCCAAAGGAAAGTCCTTCTTTTAAATTTAAAAACTCAGGGATCCAGCTTGATAAAAAGGAAATAATATCCTCACTTTCTGTATTTTCAGGTAATCTGAAAATCCTGATGTTATTTCTCCTCTCCCTATTTCCCAAATCATCTACTTTATTAACCAACCAAGTGTTTTATTTAAGAAGCAGTTCTTTCTCTGTTTCCTCTTCCTTAAGTCGGGTTTCTAAGTCATTTAGAGAAACTTCTTTTCCTGTTATCCTTGTCTGGTGTTGTAGCATTTCTTTGAGGGTGTCAGCCTGTTTTTGACTGCTTGTTTTAATATTTTCCAGGTTCTCTTTAAAATCATCCATCTTCAAAGACAACTCCTGCAGGGTAGATGCCATGTGTTGTAGTTTCCCTTTAAGGCAGCATCCTGGTGAGAATTCTGTGAGTTGCTCATTTTAACAAATAAATATATCTCCAAGCTTTTTGACAAGAAATTATTTGTAAAACTTCACCAAAGTTTCTAATTATGTAAATTAGTTCTTTATTTATAAGATTTTATACTTTGAAGAAAAAAATATTTTTTCCTGTCTTATTTAACTAGTTATATGGAGTTCTAAAATACTGCTGCTTTCAGATAGCCATTCAGGCTCCACCTCCACAATTCATGTTTTTGCTGTTTTGATGAGTCAGAATTATATAACTCAATATTTCATTAGGAAGCTATCATTGGACAGACAAGGGTGTAAATTAAACAACATTTAGTAGTAGAGCTTTGCAGGTAATTTCTCAGAGGTATAGTTTGTATCATATTTAACAAGAAAGAAAGAATTATTTAATTCTCTGAGTGACTGAAGGATTATTGTAATTATCAGAATTATGACACAGTAAGTGGTTGAGATAAACATCTGTGCCCCAAATGCATTATGCTGGAACTTCTTGCATTAAAGTGCGACTTGGAAGGAGTTAGTTAACACTGGGCTAAAATATAAAGTCCATTTAAAATAAATGGAAAAGGATAATCACTAAGGGCTTTAAGTGAAGCAAAAATGTATTTAGGGATAATAAAAGCTCAAGTGGGAATGAAAGACCTACATGTAGAAGTAGTAAAAGGCTATGCTATGTTATCACAAAAGATTGAGGTAATAGCTATGTGCTGTTTTGGGAAAAAAGTACAGGACACTGCAGGCATAACAGTAATATTATCTAGACAGTGCATAACATATGGGATATGTTGACTTCTACATTAAAAGTGAACAGAAGGGGCAGAAAAGAAAGAGGTTGTATGTATATTAAGATAGATATAAAAATAGATATAGATATAGATATCAATATAAATATGGATAAATAGTGTTACCTATTAAATGCACTGAACACCAGAGCTTCATAAACATATAGCTGTTATTACAAAACCTAAATTTAGGGCAATGATGTAGAATGTTTCAAAGTTAACTGAATTCATAGCAACTGTTTTTTGACAAAATAAATAAAGTGCTGAGTTCATGAAGGTTACATGATGCTGTGCAAGGTCCCCAACACAAAGAAGTGTAGTATTTTAAAGGGCTAGTCTTGCAGCCATGCTGAATGCTAATGAGGGATTCCAGGGAGAGACTCATATGCTAATTAGCCAAGAATTGTCTCCCCAGAACCACTCCCAGGAAGCCATCTACATGGCTGAGTGAGCCATGTAGATCAACATTGCCATCTCTACCACATCACGGTAGCAAACATGACCAAAAGGCTAGGTTCAGCCATCAAAGATGTATGTGGTCATGGTGGGGTGGCCCACTAGGCACTAGGGCTTACAATAAAAATGCCATATTGGCACCAACATCAAAATGGGTATTGATAGGGGGAGCCACCAGACACCAGAAATAATGTTCAAACTGCAGCACCAGCACCAATATTACTATTGGGACTGGGAAGTGGAAGGATACAGTGCTGTGCCAGAACTAACATTACAATGGGGATCAGGAAGACAGAGGATACAAAGGGAAGGGAATATGAAATAAAGTACTCAAGATGGACCAACAAATTCACACTTTACTGCTTAAAATTCCTGTTATGCAATCCGAATATGACATTGTGTTGCAGAATACTGAGCAATTTGAAAAGACAGTGACACTCAGAAAAATCAGCAGGTTGTAGAAAGATGTCATTGCCTACAGCAATAATCAGCTTATTCCTCTTTCGTTTCTAATATAAAAAAGAAGAATTTTGCGTCTTTTAGAACACGATCCACTTTTAGGAAAATGTGACAATGAGATTTGACCAATCCAGAAGAAGTTTTCACATCTGTTCCTGCCCCTACTGAAGGAAACAGTGGTGAAGTCATCGCAGAAGCAGCTTCTGCAGCTCCTACTGTGGATTTGTGTTTCAGCTCAAATGAAAATGCAGCTATGGATTTACTGGAACTGCTGTTGTATTCTCCAGGCCACAAATACTTTTTTGAGAAGAATTTAGGAGCAAGACGGAAACATTATTTTCGCAGGCAAGAAGGGGGGAATGCAGCAAGTCAGAAGGGAACACCAGAGGAAGGAAGAAAATAGACTTATACATGAACATTTAAATACTTGTTTTACCAAGGTATTTAATTTATTCAGCCTATACATATTAATTTGTTGCAGTTAGAGTTAAATTTTATACCAAGTAAAAGAGCTGAAATAAGTAACAGTTTTTGGAGCTGAGATTTTTTACACCTAACTGAACTTAAAATATGCTTTAAAAGATATTAATCTGCCTGTCTCTGTGTTCAGAAAGCCTTCTACTTATAACTCTTTGTTAAATAATACTTTAAAAGTGTTTGAGACTGTGAAAAATACTTGAGGAAACTGTTAAGCAATAAAAATAGAATTCTTGGTATAATTTAACTGTGATGGAAAGAACAGCACTTACAAAATTAAAGAGTAATTCTAGTATTAGATTTATGATAGCTGACAAGGGTGGGTGGGGCTTTTCATAATAGATAAGGACACCTATATTAATTCTATGGTAAATATGTTAAATAAGGATGAGGAATATATCATCGCCACTAGTGTAGATGTATGCAAATGTTATGAGGGCATTTATACTTTTTTGCATGAGTGTTTAATGGATGACACAATCAATTTAGAACTTCATAATTTTGTCAAGATAGAAAATTCAGTTATATGTGTTCTTTTTTGGAATTCCCAAGATCCACAAGAACCCTGTTAACCCACCCTTTAGGCAGATTGTGTCAGCCCCTAACTATGTGACTGATGGTATTCCACTGTTTTTAGATTTTGTTTGAAACCCCATAGCACAGAGATTGCCCTCATACATTAAAGATTCCTGGGACTTTTTAGAAAATTTTTGTATATTTAATACTAACTATGCATTTGATGAAAGCAAAAACTGTTGAATCATTGTAGACATTTTTTTATTGCTCACAAGTACCCCCACAAACAAGGTATTGATTATGTTAGGTCTTTTTTAAATAATGTAGGAATCTAAAGGACCCTCTCCAAATATCGGCGGTTCACCTCACTGCATAACTACCCTACAATCCCTCTCTCAATGACACCAGTAAAGTATGTCTGTTGAATAATTCCTGCCTGAAAGACTTTCTACTATTGTACCACTACTGCAGGGTTAAAGCAAGTACTGAGCTAGGACAGCCAGCAGCCTCTACCCCCCCCCTTCTGTACCTTCACACACTCTCTCCCCCATCCTCTATAGAAACCCCTTTTGTCTAACACCCACTTTCCTTGTTGTTCTGTAACTACCTCTCATATATGTCTGCAATATTAGACCTGTCCACTAGGTGGCACCCTTATCCCAGCCATAATCTCTTTCTTATCTCTTATGCCCAGCTACTTACTTTAATTTCTCCTGTTGTCCCTGAATTGCTATTTAGTCCTCTCACTTTACTCTCTGCTTCTACTGTCTACATCCACCATTTCTATGCTCAATTCTCACTGTCCTTTACCCACATCTGACTTTTCCAACTTACCTTCTGGAGTCAGTTCTGCTGATTGTTTTTTATAACTGCTTCAGTATCTGTCTCTACCCGCTCCGTTTGCCCTGCAGGCTCACTCCGCTCCCCTCTCTACCTCCAATTTCCACCCACCCCATGGGTCCTACTCTTATACTTACTAACCACACCTCTTCCTCTTCCCATTACTCGTATACTTACTAACCACACCTCTTCCTCTTCCCATTACTCTCTGTATACTTTACCATTGTTCATCTTCTCTCATATCTACCTTCTCTTACCACTCCTTTCAATCTTACCACACCCTTTGCATTCCCCCATCCTCACCCTTTATACTTCTATATTCTACCTACACACATCCAATAGTTAATTCTTCCAATGTATAAACCACCCACCCCATTATATGTCCTACTTTTATTCACACTTTTACTACTACCTGCTTTAACCTTTGCCTACTTACTCACCTCCTATGAATACGAATACCCACTATATCCACACCCTCACTACCCTAATAAGGAAACCAATTTTCCATCCCTACCACTCCTTTATATCCATGCACATATAACATCTTCACCCAACTACCTACTTGCAAAGTATCATAGAATACTACATATTAAATATAACACTCTAAATCTCAGGAAAGATCTACTTCTAGACAGCAGATTCCCTAACCCAAGCTATCTAGGACTACTACTATCATTAAAGGATGGTGACATCCACCCTAACCCAGGCCCAACAACAACTCCTATCACTCTCCATAACCACAATTACTCACCTATTGATTCCCTTACTAAACCATCTAACTCTCTCCTTGTAGCTCATCTTAATATATGTAGCATTAACAACAAAGTAACTCAACTCCAAGCTCTAGTAGAAGTCTACTCCTTTGATATTCTCTGCTTAACAGAAACATGGTTAAAACCTGCAACCAAAGACAATGAAATCATTCCACCTGGATATAACATGCTGAGACTCGACCAAGTAGCCAAGAAGGGAGGTGGGTTAGCTATTCTATTTAAATCTGTCTTACAGTTAACCACATACGACTGCAAACTACCTCTAGATTCCAATGCAGAAATTCTCTACACCAAACTTCATCTTAACAATGCCAAATCCATCTATATTATCTGTATGTATCTTCCTCCTGGTAATAACATTGCCACCATGGAAAATATCCTTTGCTGGCTATCCCAACACCTGCCCCAAGAAACCATAATCCTAGGTGATATAAACATTGATACGAACTGCTATTGTAGCAACCTCCCTACCACCCATATTAACCTATATGGGTTTTCACAAACCATTACCTCCCCCACCAGGATCAATAAAGCTAACAAGAAAGCAAGCATATTAGAATGGATTCTCACAAACCACAATTATGATTCTGGAACCCTCCCTGATGATATAAGTGACCACTCACTTACCTACATCGTCAGGCATAAAGCCTATACTCCCATTCCAAAATCTGTCAGAAATATCAGATCCAAAAATAACTTTAACCCTGATCTATTCAAAAAGGAACTAAGAGCTTGCAATTGGTCTCCTTTAAGACACCTCCCTTTAGAAGAAGCCATTAAATATTTTAACTCTAACTTCCTTGCCATTCTTAACCACCATGCTCCAACCAGATTAATTAGAATTAAAACCAAGTCTGCCCCATGGCTTTCAAAAGAAACCAAACACAAAATCCATATTAGAAATAAATATTGGGCCAAATGGAGAATGACTAAAAACCCTGTAGACCAACAAACCTTTAGACAGTTAAGAAATGACACTAAGAAAGCTACACTCTCTGATAAAATAAACTACTACCTACAATTTCAACAAACTAACCAAAACAACCCACAAAAATTCTGGGCTAGCATTAAACAATTACTCCATCCAGGTCAATCCACCACACCTAACCCTCAAAATACTGACCACAATAATCCCATACATACAGCTGATACCTTCAATAACTTTTTTACTAATGCTATCCGAACACTAGCTAGTCAGCTGTAACCTAATAGCTTCACTTTACCTTCCTATAGCTCACCCTCACCCCCACCTTTTCATTTTCAACCTGACCCAACAACACATATTCTAACCCTTATACAAAAACTAAAGCCATGCTCTCCCTCAGCAGACCAGCTACCTGCTGAATTTTTACAGCTATCAGCCAAAGCTATCGCATATCCCATTTCCATTTTGATCAATAGAACCATTATCGAAGGTCACATCCCTAGCTTATGGAAAGTCACTCATATTATCTCCCTCCATAAAGGTGGACACTCCACTGAACTCTCTAACTATCGCCCCATTGCCATTCTTTCTCCTTTGGCAAAGATCATGGAGAAATGCATCCATAGGCAAATACTTGACCACTTAACCCAAAATAACTTACTTTCCAGCTGTCAACATGCTTTCAGACCTTCACACAGCACTACCACTGCCCTATTTTCCTTTACTGATTGCATAAACAAAAACCACAACCTTAATAATCTTTCCTCTGCACTGTTTATTCACCTGTGTAAAGCATTTGACATGGTAAATCACCAGATTCTCATCAGCTTACTCAAATCCCTGTCATTAGATGCACCTTCCATAAAATGGTTCCAGTCCTACCTAGATAGAAGACAACAGGCTGTACTTTGGCATACTAGGACCTCTCCTCTTCTCCATATTTATTAATGACCTTCATCTAGCCATCCCCAAGCCACATGCATACAATATGCTGATGACTCCACACTTATATGCTCAGCCAAATCCACTTCTGAACTTCATTCTCTTACCCAGAAGGTATTTAACACAGTTGAACAATGGTTCACACAGCGTTGCCTTCTTTTGAACCCCCCAAAAAACTAAACTCCTCCTCTTCAATCCTACTCACAAGTCCTCTCCTTTTGGTTTCTCAGTTACATCCACCAATGGTACCATTATATCACCAGAGCCAACCACCAAACTACTGGGTATCACCATTGACAACAATCTGAACTTTGACATCCATATCAACAATACTATAAAAACTGTCAACAAAAAACTTGGCTCTCTCTATAGGATTAAACCTTTCCTTTCACCTACAGCCCAAATAACTATAGCTCACACTCCTCTAATCTCTATACTCCTCTATGCCTCGCCCCTTTTTGCTAAACTATCTAAAAATAACCTCAGCAAATTGGAAATGTCCTACAATAACATTGCCAGATTTGCTACAGGCAACCCATTTACAACCCACCATTGCATTAATATAAAGCAGCTAGGATGGCTTGAACTACAAAACCTGATTAAATTCCACCAACTAACCATTGCCCATAAAACTCTTTATAAACCTTCCAGTATTCCTATTCTATCTACCCTCATCACCCCCTATAAAAATCTGAAGTCCTTACAGTCTTTGCACAAACTTCTTGTACTCACCTCTAAACCTAACAACAAGGCTGGCGATTCTCTCTTCTCCAATACTGTAGGAAAATCCTGGAATCTTCTCCCCAGTGACCTTTCCTCACTTCCCTCTTTATCACTCTTCAAAAACAGACTGAAAATTTTCCTCAGAACACACCGGTTATGCCCCTGTACTAAACCTGACTAGGTATCTATATGCTCAAACTTGGCTCTGCCTACCTCATACTACTCATGAACTGTTATACCTTCCTTATTGACTATAAATGCATTCTCCCTCTAAATTTACACTATATACAACCTCTGTGGATACTTTTTATTGAGGGAATTTTTTTATTTTAATACAATTAACCTGTCTTCTTTGTTTTTATTTCTTCTTTATTATGTATTGTACCTGTATGTTGTATTGTACCTGCATTTTGCACTGTTAGGATTTTTGTCCTCGCTGAATTTTCTGTTTAACCTGTAATAGGCATTGTATTTAAGATTGTTGCTGTTATTCATTTTTTGTTATTTTCTTGTTTCTGTCTTGGAGCTTATCTCCCTAGGCATCTA
This sequence comes from Protopterus annectens, assembly GCF_019279795.1. Taxonomy (NCBI): domain Eukaryota; kingdom Metazoa; phylum Chordata; order Ceratodontiformes; family Protopteridae; genus Protopterus; species Protopterus annectens. The sequence goes on from NC_056736.1 coordinate 171,444,386, forward strand.
CTGAAAATGGACATATATCCAGTTAGACTAGCCCAGTCAACAAATGTAAATTAAATTAAATAAATAAATACATAATAAATAAGTTGACTGATACTACAAATTAAAATATTAATTTTTATTTTATGTTGTTAGAAATTTTGTTGGAGAATAATTACTTCATCTTTAACAAACAGGTTTTTAAGCAAATAAAAGGGGTGGTGATGGGATCAGCAGTAGCCCCATCCTATGCTAACATTGCTTTAGGATGCTGGGAATACTGTTATGCCATCTAGTAAAATTATATATTACAATAGGTTTGTTGATGATTTATTTTTAGTCATAGAAGGGATTACAGATGATTGTATTTCTCTAGTTAGCTTATTAAATCAAAAATCAGAATTTTTGAAATTTACTATGGGAGATCTTGGTATTAAAGTGACGTTTTTAGATGTTATGATTAGTTGGATTCAAGAAAGTAAGAATTTTGAAAGCTATATTCATAGAAAGGACACATTTTGCAACAACTACCTGCATTATAGAAGTAATCACTCCCCTTTTCTTAAGGAAAACATTTCCAGGGGGCATATGAAAGAGCGTCTAGAATGACCACTAGGGATGAGAAGTTTGGAGAAGAAGAACAGTTTATTAATTCTGTGTTTGTTGCTAGAGGTTATAATAAGGAAACACTTATACAGATACCCCGAGAAATTAAGTTAACAAGAGATACAAATTTTCCTCCCATTTTAGCTAATTGTTTTATTAAAACTAATATTAACAATAATATAGAAAATTTGAATGTAGACAGAACTAGAACATATTCCATGGATGCATCTGTAGATAGTCAGGCCATACTATCTATTATAATTGTGAACTGGAAAATTTTAGAAGGTAACCAAGATTTGTTTAAATTCATTGGTAGTACACCTAGATTTGTTTCTGAAAATACTTGTAACTTTAAATATATGTTACAGAATGATACTACAAAAATATCCATGTTGGGGTCCCTTCAAATAAACCAAGAGGGATGTATAAATGTGGAAGATGTTCTATTTGTAGGTATATTCTAGAAGGACCACGTCTTTTAGAACATGTTTCACATACCATGACAGCACCAGGAACATTTTATTGTAAATCTAAGGGCTTAGTTTATGTTAAGTGTCTGCTCGGGCTGTAGTGCTTATTATATTGGAATGACTATAAAATGTTTGGAAAAAAGAATTAAAGAACATTATTATTCTGTTAAGGTCAAGGATGAAAAAACAGACTTTACAAGCACACCCAGCAATTCATTAAGTATAAAAAGTTTCTATTTTCTGTCCTTGAGCAGGTACCTAAGACTTAAAGGGTGGAAATTATAAAAATAAAACAGAAGAGAGAGACAAATTTCCTGATCTTAATGAGACAATAAATATCAAATAAATCCTTTTTAAAAGGCAAGAGGTAAAAAGTATGTAAATAATGGGTCCCTATTAATTATTTAAACTTTTTAAAGTTTGAATGTTATATGGTCGACACTATATGATCAAGCTTTAAAAAGTTCGAAGGTGAAAAGCAATGGCTCTGCATGGTGCAAAATGGGAACATTTCCCTTTTCTGCACTGAAGTGCAATCTCAGAGTTGATATATTTAAGTAGAGGGTGTGTGAGGGGTGCAGAGGGGCTTGCCCCTCTGCTCAGAGCGTGAGGTAGTTTTTAAAAACATTTTTTATTATATTTTTGATGTTTCAAACTTCTCTCATATGTTGTTGAACATATGAGGTTTGAAAGTTTTGAAACTTTGAATATACGATATAGATCCTAAATAACTTATGTTCTCAAGATCATTTTTGACAAGCTTTGCACTGTATTTTGAAGAGTATTATTTTTAGTTTTATTACTGGATAAAGAAAGAAAGGTTTTAATTTAAATATGGGTCCTAGTTGAGTAATTAAATAGTTTATTGATTTTTGTTGTTTATTTGGTTCTACTTTGTATATAATAAAGGGACTGTGCTAATCTCTGATTTGTCTCTGCAAAACATTTGTAGTGTGTGATTTACTTGGAGTCAGAGAGTACGCCAAACCCCAGGGATTGCTTTAAGTCATTTAATAAAAGGGGACAATAAAAGCACAAGTGGGAATGAAAAAAGTGTAATGACAACAATATTACAATGATGTTTGGGGGATACACTAGACACCAGTTAAATTCTTTAAGTGCTGTGAGAGCACAAGCATTACAATGCTATGCTGGAGATTGAGGGTGGGCAGAATACAGTAGATGCCAGGGAATATTTTAAGTTCCATGGTGGCACCAATGTTACAACAGCAAATTGTGGTGTGGGTGGGTGCACCAGACATGAAAAATTACTCAATAAACTACCTTAAGGCTCAGACCAACATAACAGAGATGGGGGTTATCAATGAACACAGTTTGAAGGGCTGTAATGGCATTGATGGTAGTACAGGAAGCAGGGTGGGTGGAACCACTGGACACCAGTAATAAGAGCCACAGTGGCACATAGGGGGTGGGGGGGAAAACTAAGCCATCAGGGATTACTTTTTAAAGTGCTGTAACAGCATCAATAGTATAAAGTGGATTGGGTGGGGGTTACACTAGACACCAATGCCTAATACATATATGTTGCAATCGCACTACAATATTATGGGGTGGTGGGAAAGGCAATAGGGTAGGGGCAAGAACAGCATCTCTGATATGTGTGTGTGTCTGTGGATGTGTGTGTGGTGTTTGCATTCTGAGTGTGTGTGTGTGTGTGTGTGTGTGTGTGTGTGTGTGTGTGTGTGTGTGTGTGTGTGTGTGTGTGTGTGTGTGTGTGAATGAGGGGATTCCACTGCCAACACAAGCTGCAGGTTCCTACCGCAAAGACCAGCCATGATCTACATGTCATGATAGTAAAGGTGGTTCAGGAAACATGGAAATTATATAATAATGATTTATTACCTCATTGAGGCTAGCATGTTCCTGAATCTCAAATGGACATGTCATTCTGGAAAGGCCTTTCTAGCGTGAGCCTAGTATGAGCCATGTAATTTACACTAGGAACTTTAATGGATTCCAGGAAACTTCAGTATCTTTCTAAACTGAAACTGAAATTCAAACAAAATAATATCTGTTTCCAAGTACCTTTTGTATCAATGTCAAAGAGTCCACATAAATAAGAACTAATGGTCATTCTCATATAAAAATACAGTGATTCCCTTTTTGCTTCAGTAAAAGACAGAACTTAGTTTGACAGCATCAGGTACTTTCAGTCAGAATGCCTTCTTCCCATTTTCCACAAGATTCTCTTTTAGGAAGATATCTAGGTATTTCTATGAATGTTCTTTAAATGTTCTTCCTTTACTACAGTATATTACACAGAATCCTTATTCAGGCAAATGTCTGTCTCCATAACAGGTCAAATTCTTTGAATCTGAAGTGTTACCACAAAGCTGTACTGCCTACACATTTTTTTAAAACAACAGCCAATGTTTAAACCCATTTGTCAAGACCCACCAACACTATGTTGCACTTATCCCCACAGGTTGGATTTCTTGGTTTATTGCCAATGCATGTGATGTGAGCCCTAGACTGGTGATCTGCATTTTGCTGGCTCAGACTGGGCTGCATTTCATTGCAGACTTGAAAGTCAATAGACGGAGTGCCCACTTATACTGTCTTGTATTTCCATCCTGGTGTCTGCTTAATGATAATACTCGGGCAAGGTCTGTGACAAACATAAATTCTACAATAATAAGGTGGTATTTCAACAAAGATTATGCTCACTTAATTGCCAGGTATTCATTCTCAGTTGTAGAGAACTTGGATTCAGCTATAATTAATTTCCTGCTCAAAAAGCATAAGAGATGGTCTATACCAATAAACGTATGCACATCTGTATAAATTGTAAATTTTCTACTGAAATCTGAATTATGTAAAAGACTGAGAGCAGATTATTCTTTTTAGCTAGTTAAAGACATTATTTACATATAATGTCTATTTAAACTTAAACAGTGTTTCCCTTTTGTTAAATATGTAACAGAGACAATAACTGAGGCAAACATGGGATATAAAATTTTGGTAAAACCAGGCAAACTCAAAAAAATCCCTTACTTATTTTTCGGTGCAAGGAATGCAACAGTTTTTAATACCTTCATTTTTTTCCTGATGTATAATAGCCCCCAATAACAAATGCCAAATATTTCATCTCTGTCATAATTAACTTGTTCTTAGTGGACATGAAGTTAATCCATCTTCTTTCAAACAGTTGAGCACAGCTGTGACAGTCAATAAGCAATAATTCCAGTCTTCTGAATGCATTATCACATCATCTAGGTAAGTAGCATACCTAATATGTGGTATTAATACTCTGCTCACACATTTCTGAAAAATTGCAGAGATATTGTGCAGACAATAAGTCCTCACATTTTGTAAAGGGTCTATATCAGAACATCGAAGTTTTAAAACTTCGAATGTTCTAATATCGACTCATTTTGAGCGAACGCTAAAAATAGCGAAGCTGCAGAACACCGAATTCTTTCCTAGGGAAAGAATTCAGTTGGCCGGTTCTGTGGCTTTGCTATTTTCAGCGCTGTGGTGGAAAGTTATGGGTCAGGTTCAGGTAAGTGTGCGATTGTGTGGTTGTTAGGGTTAGGGTGCGGGTTAGGTGAGTTAGGGTTAGGGCGCGGGTTAGGTGAATTTGGGTTGTGGCGGGTTAAGTGAGTTAGAGTTAGGGAGCAGGTTAGGTGAGTGTGCGATAGTGACAGACCTTAGGGTTAGGGTTTGGGTTAAGGTAAGTGGATAGATAGCAGTGTATGTACAGTTTAGTGTAGGGTTAGTTGTAGGATTATAAGTGTATGTGTGTGGATTGATGTTTTTTAGGTGTGTTTGTGTTGTGTGTATGTGTTTCGGAATAGCAAATTTTTTCCTAAGGAAAAAATTCTCTATTCTGAATGTTCGATATTATGTGGTTTAGATATTTTGCTATTTTCATCTTTCGATAGCGTGATATAAATGCTTTGTAACAGTTTATTTCTTTTCTCTTTAGCTTCAGCTGCTAGTGGGATCTACAGTTATCTCTTTCTTATATCTGAAGTTTAAAAAAAATATATATCTTGCCTTTATCAACATTTCTATAAGTTTGCCAACTCTAGGCATTGCATTCATTCCTCACAAATCATTGCAAAACGTGTGTTCTATTAGGATTTTGTACTAACAATATAGAGCTCTTTCATTTACTTTTTGACTCCTCTTCCACCCCATTATTAAGTAACTTGTTAACCTCTGCATTTTTCACAGCTTTTATCTATGATTCCAGAAAGGTCTTAACTTAATCTTTTCTTCTGGAATAGTCTTGATATGGTGTTGGAATAGGTCTGTTTAGCTAGATAGTCATAGGTTCATAGGTTCATAGGTTGGCACTAGGCTATCAGCCCTAGGGCCTATACAAGCCTAGCCAAAACAATTCCCTGGATATTTCTTCCCACAATATTTACTTCCCTTGACCCCTGTCTAGCAGGGTGACTGACATGATCCCTGGGGTGAATTTCCTTTCTCCCATCCAGTCGTCAAGGTTTCTTTTGAAGAGGGCCAAAGAAGCACTCTGCTTGACATGTATGGGAAGTATATTTCAGAGTCTGGGGAGTCTGTGGGTCAGGAACCTATCCCTCCAGCATGGTTTGTTTATTGTGATGACAAGGTTTAGATCCCTGGAGCATGTGGCTCTGAAGGATTGGGATTTCTTTAAGTGTAGCATGTCCAACAGCTCTGGGTTTGACATGGCCTTGTATGTTAAGCAGAGATTGCCTCTGAGTAGACGATATGCAACAGAGTATAGCTGGAGTTTTTTAAGGTGGTCAGCATAGGGCATTTGCTTTAGGCCTGTGATTCTTTTAGTGAGATATTTCTGCGTCCTTTTCAGTTGTTGCAGATGTCTTGAGAGGTACATACCAAACGGGGCGTTGTATTCTATAATGGATCTAATGAGGATTGAGTACAGTGGGACAATGACCTCCTTTTTTCTGGATGAAAAGCCCTTAGTGATGAGGCGTGCCATATAGAAGGATTTCCTGACTGTTGTGGTGATGTGGTTATCAAAAGTGAGACCATTGTCCACCTGTGTCCCTAAGTCTCTTATCACACTTTCGGTGTTTGGTGTACTGCCACCTATGTGGTAATTCATGGGCACATGTTTTTTCCCAAAGGGGATAACTGTACACTTTTTGGCATTGAGCTTGAGCCCATGGCTCTGGCACCAAGCATCTATTTCTGTAAGGCCCTTTTGTAGAGTATCCACATCATTTGGGGATTCAGTAATAGCTCCTAGTTTGCAGTCATCTGTGAACTTTGTTGGCCAGAGTCCCATACTGTTGGCCTGTACTTAAGAGAAGTAGATGCCAAACAAGAGCAGTCCCAGGACTGAACCCTGAGGTACTCCACTTGTCACTTGTCTGGAGCTGGATTTGGAGTCGGTTACTTTTACAGTCTGGGTTCTGTCAGTAAGCCAGTTGGCAACCCATTGAGTGATGTAGGGATTAATGCCCAGCTTAGTAAGTCTATCTTTGACTCCAGAGTGGGAGATGGTGTAAAAGGCTTTGTTGTGGTCCCGATAGGCTGTGTGGACCGCCTTACCCTCATCCACAGCTCTGCAGACTGATTTGAAGAAGTCAATCAGGTTCGGGAGACAAGATCCACCCTTCACCCACCCAAACTGGGTGGGGTGCAGTGTTTGAAGGTTGCCAATGTCTTAGTTTATAAGTTCCATGAAAATGCGTTCTATGGCCTTGCAGATCAGGCTCGTCAGACTGATGGGGGTCATAGTTCCCGGGATCCAAGGTGGATCCCCCCTTGTGGAGTGGGATAACTGTAGCTGTGCGCCACTCAGTGGGCATGAAGCCTGAGGTGAGACTATGATTAAACATGACACTTATGTGAGGTGCCAGTCCTGAAAACACATTCTAATTTCTTAATAGAAACTCTCAAGCATCTGGATTTTGTGGGTTAGACTGTGTGTCATCTACCTAATCTCCAAGAATAAAAGTTAATTTTCTTTTTCCACTAGACCTGTTAGCCTTTACCCTTAAGCTCACTACACATGAATGCTTCTTTTCATGGTTTCATGACACTGCCATGGTTTATTTATTTTGTTATGTATTTATGTATGTATGTAGTTATTGAGTGACTGATTGCTTTTGTTGACCAAAGTAGACTGACTGGGCTGTAGCAGTCCTTTTCAACAGAGGCCCAGGGAGAAAATCTCCAGGTACAAAATGGCAGTTTTATACAACAGAGAAAAACATAACTCATGAAATTACAAAATAGACATATAATAAGCAAAAGTCAACTTTACTGTAGCGAAACTACAATAAATAAAGTATAGTGCCATTACATATTAATACATGACAAATAGGCATATATATACATTTATGTTAAGGAGAAATAAGAGAGAGGAGGTGCAAGAGATATGATGAGAAAACAGAACATAAGTTTTAAGAGTGGAAAGTAGAGGGTATGAGAGGACATGTGAGTTTTTAATTTCTTAGGTGACATAAAGAAAAAGAAAGTGATAGTGAAGCTCAGGTAGATATAGAAGGTAATGAGTATGAGCTGGAAGTTGGCTGGAGGGAAAATCTGTTCTATTTTTCCTCCAACCAATCTGTTTTCCCCTGTAGTCTATATCATTTCATTGTTCTAGTATCTCAGTGGACTCCACCATTTAGCCAAACATGTTTTCTGTAGAGGTTACCAAAGGTAGCCCTTGTTCTTCAGCTTTGAATTCCACAGTTCTTGCGTTCATGCTCTTTGACACTTTTACTTTTGTTTCTCTTCTTCACAAGCTTCACTAGCAATATCTCTAAATCCACACTCGTGTCTCCTCTATAATATGTCAAAAGGACTAAACCTTGTTAAAATGTATGGTACTTATGTAACAGTAGGCAGTAGATGTCAATTGCCCCATTTCTTAGCATCTTCCTGAATTATTTTTCTCTGCATAGATCTCAGTGTTCAGTTTAAACAATCTGTTTCTACTTTTTATATCTGTAGCCAAATTATGGTAGTTCTGGGTTTTGCTAACATTATCCTATGATCTTTGTTGAGGCTTAAGAGTCAGTGTTGCAGCAGGTAGCACTCTCATGTTAAGTTCAAAAGGCTGTAGGTTCTATTCCCATACCATGTAGATGGATAGCTGACACTGCAGCGCAGCATAATAGGAGTTCTGCACTCTTGTGTTTGTCATCCTTTGGATGGGTCATTAAACTGAGGCCCCAGCTACCTGAATTGGTGGTCGCTCAAATGGTTGTAAAATATCTCATACCACCTATCAAAAAGAGTAGGAGTCACTTTATTAAATGAACACTTTTCCATCTTCTTCCATTATTTGCACATTTTATGTTTATACTTTATATCATGCTTTATATACTGCAATAAAACTTGTTACATGCTTATTTTCCTAAACACACGTGAAACTCATTTTATCTGCCCACCCCTTTCACCATAACCATTTCTTTATATCACATCATCTTTTCTTTTATTATACAGCAATTCTTCACATCTTCTTTTCTAGAAACACCAAATAGCAATGAATAAAACTTTATCACATTTTTCAATTTCTTTTTCACTCCCAACATTATCAAGTAATCTGTTACATTTAATTATCCTGACTGTAGCACAACAGCAAAATGCTGACTCCTATACTATTGTGGAAAACTCATCACATGACAGAGGTATAGCATCATTAGTACTAGGCATTTTTCTGGCTTCTCCTTACATAGCTGTGAAACTACTGCTTTTTCCAAGGCAAAATCTATGTGGCCATTTCTCCATATTTAAAAAGAATGTGTCTACAGCTGATTCTTTCTTTTTGTTAACAGACTATGATGCATACTTTATCACGGTTCTATATATGTATAGGTGCAAATTTAATAAACCCTACAAGGGCTTATAAAACCATGGGCTACACTTAAAGAGTATTAGAGGTTGCTGTTGTTATTCATGTGTATGTGCAGCAGGCCCCTGTCTATGCTCCTGCCTGCTCACCTCAGGCTTCGTGCCCACTGAGTGGTGCTCAGTTACAGTTATCTCACTGCACAGAGGGGGGATCCATCTTGGATCACAGGAACTACCATCCCATCAGTCTGATGAGCCTGATTTGCAAGGGCATGGAATGCATTATCATGGAACTTATAAACAAAGATATTGGCAACCTTCAAACACTGGACCCCACCCAGTTTGGGTTTGTGAAGGGCGAATCTTGTCTTTTGAACCTGATTGACTTCTTCGAATCAGTCTCCAGAGCTGTGAATGAGGGTAAGGCATCCACACAGCCTATCTGGACCTCAACAAAGCCTTTGACACCACCCCCCACTCTGGAATCATAGATAAACTTACTAAGCTGGGCATAAATCCCTACGTCACTCGATAGGTTGCCAACTGGCTTACTGACAGAACCCAGACTGTAAAAGTAGCTGACTCCAAATCCAGCTCCAGACAAGTGACAAGTGGAGTACCTCAGAGTTCAGTCCTGGGACCGCTATTTTTTTGGCTTCTACTTCTCTGAAGTACAGGCCAACACTAAGGGACGCTGGCTAACAAAGTCCGCAGATGACTGCAAACTGGGAGCCATTATTGAATCCCCAAATGATGTGGATATTCTACAAAAGGGCCTTACAGAAAGAGATGCTTGGTGCCAGAGCCATGACCTCAAGCTTAATGCCAATAAATGTATAGTTATCCCCTTTGGGAAAAAACATGTACCTATGAATTACCACATAAGGGGCAGTACACTAAACACTGAAAGTGCGATGAGAGACTTAGGAAATTATGTGGACAGTGGTCTCACCTTTGATAACCACATCACTGCAACAGCCAGGAAATCCTTCTATGCGGCACACCTCACCACTAAGGGCTTTTCTTCCAGAAAAAAGGAGGTCATTGTCCCACTGTACTCATCCCTCATTAGACCCATTATAGAGTACAACGCCCTGTTTAGTATGTACCTCACAAGACATTTGCAACAGCTGGAAAGGCAGAAATACCTCACTAAAAGAATCACAGGCCTAAAGCAGATGCCCTATGCTGACTGTCTAAAAATCTCCAGCTATACTCTGTAGCATATCGTCTACTAAGAGATGATCTCTGTTTAACATACAAGGCCATGTCAAACCCTGAGCTGTTGGACATGCTCCACTTAAATAAATCTCAATCCCTCAGAGCCACACACTCCATGGATCTAAACATTGTCATCACAATGAACAAAACATGCTGGAGGGATAGGTTTCTGACCCAGAGACTCCCCATACTCTGGAATAGACTGCCCATACATGTCAAGCAGAGCGCCTCCTTGGCCCTCTTCAAAAGGAACCTTGACGATTGGATGGGAGATAGGAAATTCACATCAGTTGCCCTGCTAGACAGGGGTCCAGGGAAGTAAATATTGTGGGAAGAAATATCCAGGGAATTGTTATGGCTAGTCTTGTATAGGCACTAGGGCCGATAGCCTAGTACCAACCTATGAACCCATATGCTCATTATGGCACAATGCGCACTCGATACCACACTGTTTTGTATTCAGTAAGTGGCTCTGTATGCTGTGTAGAGCCACACAAACAAGGTAAACACTGTGGCATGCTAATTACAACATAAGCAGGAGAATTTTATGCTAATCAACCAATCCAAGAAGGAGGAACTATTCAACAAGCTATTAAGCAACTGTGTAAACTCAGTGCTGGTTTTCCCTGCAATTCAAACAGCTACTGGAATAAAGCCATGGAAACTAGGCTACACTTAAAGAGTATTAGGAGTTGCTGCTGTTATTCATGTGTATGAGCAGCAGGCCCCTGTCTATGCTCCTGCTGCTGCTGCTAATAAACCATGGCTATGAAGGGTCTATATTAGTATCTCAAATGTGCAAAATGTCGAATCTGAGAATATTGACAAATATTTGTCAATCGCACTATTAACTGAACTGTTAAATGCCTGAAACTCAAATTGTTGAACAACATTACTTGGCCAATACCAGTTCCCACTATCACAATCAATATAGACACAAAAAAACTGTAAAATATAAATACATGCCTCTATATTATATCTTAAATACAACAAATAGCATTTGACACCAAAATGTCATTCAACTAACTTGTTCTTGTGGATCCCCCGCTAATGATATATACCAACTACGAGATCGCACTACAGTGAGGAAAGGGCAAGTTTTCCGATACTCACTGTACTGCGATGACATTATATCATAACATGTTACATTTACATTCAGTATTTATTCACTTCATTTTAAGTAATGTAAAAATGGACACCTTATGATATCTACAAGACAAACATCATGATGCCAGATGCTTACTAACATGACTTGGCCAACTATAGCAATTTGAGATTCCATCTTTCGCTCTTTAGTGGTTTTGCTGATTACTGCTTTCGAACTATATGTGTCAATCAACACAGATTTGACATTTTGCTTGTTTGAGATACCAATATAGACCCAGCCATGAAGGAGAAGGGTTTTTAGACTCTGTTTAAGTTTTCATAATCTGCATGAGCTGGAAATTATAGAGTGCTACAGGGTGGATAGAGACATACTACAGGAACTCTGCAAGCTCTGTTGTCCTCAACTGAGGACAAAGGTAAACAAGGGTGACCAATACCAGTTGAAACTAAGATTTGTGTAGAATTTTAGCTGCAGGAACCTTCCAGAGGCCAACAGAGGAAAAGGTGGGGGTGTGACAGGGATCAGCATCGAGGATCCTCCATCAATTTCTGAATGCTATGCTGCAATATGCCAGTGAGTACATATATTTTCCCCATACAGCAGAGGACAGAACTAGAACTATGCAGGAATTCTACTCTGTAGCACTCTACCTTGTCTATGGGTGCCATAGACTATATACATGTAGAAATCAAACCACCACCTGGGGAACAGGGAAGGATGTACATAAATAGAAAGGGCTACTACTCTATTAACTGTCAGGTCATGTTTAATGCTAAGGGAGTAATCCTGAATGTGTATGCTGGCAATCCAGGCAGTTACCATGATTCACACATCTGGCACAACTGTCAACTGTATGAGATGTTTACTGCAGGTGATATCCCACAGGGTCATTTACTGAGGGATGCAGTTTATGCACTGGAACTGTGGCTGATGACTCCCATCAGAAATGCACACACAGCAACTGAAGAATGCTATAATGAGGCACATGCTCAAACAAGAAATATAATACACCATGTGTTTGGGCTGCTGAAGTCATAGTTCCAGTGCCCAGATACATCTGGGGGAGGCCTGCAGTACAATCCCTGTACATGTGCTGAAATATTCCCCGTCTATGCCATGCTGCACAGCATTATCCTGAGAAAACAGCTTTAGCATGAACACTAAGAGGAAGGGCAACACATCCCACCACCACTAGCAAGGTCACCACAGCCACATGGAGGTAAGGAGCCTGAGGGGGATCCAGCCACCACTGTGGGTATAGGCAGACATAGGTGTGCACAATAGGCCCTTACTGGCCAAGTAATAGTGGATAGCACACATGCTCATGACATAAGGAGTTAAGATCTTCATCCTGCACATATACATACAGTAACATTGATGCCAGGCAATACTCACAGCCTTTACTTCCCCATGCAATGGCTGTGCATTGCTAGCATCAGACAGAGTCAGCTCTAAACTAAAACTATTGCAACTGCTGGATTTACAAGTTAAGTGTTGAACCTGGAATAGGAAAATAAATGTCTAAGAATACAAATGAATGTCATATCCTTGCATATTGTTACTTGATAATGTAAGTAAATATAAGGTGGGATATTTTACAGCAATTACATCAAGATGTGACAGCACTAACTTATTTGAATATGTATCCTCAATCAACTAATAGTCCTTAAATCTAAAATGTACAGATTCTCAATGAACGTCTACATTTTGGCCTCATATGTTTGTAATGAAAAATCATTAAAGAGTGAAGTTAGAAAATAATGACACACATTTCAGTTTCAGACTTCATATCTGTCAGAACAGACATAAAAATAGTAATGCACCTGCTATTCCATCAACTATCTAAGTTTAACATCAATTGATATGACTGAACTACACCCACGTGGGGGCTGTCCCCATCCAAGCAGGCATTCCATCACAGGCAATGCCCAATCCATTGAATCAGAAACATGATGGAGGCAATCATGCCTGTCAGCCTTTGCCACATCTACAAACCTAAGCATTTCCTTGGAGGCCCTTTTGGAATATGCCTGTGCCTGCATGATGGCCCTAAACATATGTTGAGTGGCATGGAAAGACACACCTGGATCAGGTGGAGGATGGACAGCAGGCTTCCTCTGAGCAACACTAGCAACCCTCACATGTGTCACCTTGCCCACACTTTGGCTATGACCAGAGTCAACAGGCACTGAAGCAGCAGCAACCACACTATCCCGATCAAGTGTCTTACCCTCAACCTGTCCAATATCTGAGGGCCCACACAAATGGGTTTGGGTAGGCCTACTGGCTGCATCAAATGGAATTACAGGGGATAGCTGAATGTCAACCTCAGTGTTAGATTCAACCTCTGCTCCCATTGACTGTGCCTGTGTTTGGGCATCATCATCATCAGAGTCCTTTGATACTCTGACATCAGATAGTAACAGTCCTACACTTCCACGGACAGGATCACCTGTGATAATATGTAACAAACACAGCAAAGATATTAATAGCTACACTACTACAATTCAATATATAGGTTCATATGTAGGTACTAGGGTATTGGCCCTAGGGCCTATATAAGCCTAGACAAAAAGGTATCCTGGCTTTTGCCACCCAAGAAAATTATTTTCCTGTGCTCCTGTTGAGCAGAGCCACAGAAGTGATTCCCGGTGTGAATTTCCTATTTCCCATCCAATCATCAAGATTTTTCTTGAAGAGAGCTAATGAGTAGCTTTGTTTGATGTAGATAGGTAGTTTGTTCCAGAGTATGGAAAGTCTCTGGGACAGGAATCTATCCCTCCAGTATCTTCTGTTTATTGTGGTGACAAGGTTTAGGTCCCTAGAACATGTAGCTCAGAGGGATTAGGATTTCTTTAAGTGGAGCATGTCCAACAGCTCTGGGTTTGACATAGCTTTGTAAGTTAGGCAGAGATCGTCTCTGAGTAGGCGATATGCAACAGAATAAAGCTGGAGTTTTCTGAGACAGTCTGCGTAGGGCATCTGTTTGAGGCCAGTAATCCTCTTTGTGAGGTATTTCTGTGGCCTTTCCAGTTGCTGTAGATGTCTTATGAGGTACATACCAAAAGGGGCATTGTAATCTATAATGCGTCTAATAAGTGACGAATAGAGGGGAACAATTACCTCTTTTTTCCTGGATGAGAAACCTTTTATGATGAGGTGTGCCACATAGAAGGATTTCCTGACTACTGTGGTATTGTGATTATCAAAGGAGAGAGTACTGTCCACCTGTGTCCCAAGGTGTCTTATCACACTTTCGATGTTAAGTAGACTACCGCCTATGTGGCAGTTCATGGTTACAGAGTTTTTACCAAAAGGAACGACAATGCACTTTTTGGAATTGAGCTTGAGGCCATGGCTTTGACACCAGACATCTGTCTCAGTGAGGCCCACATCATTAGGAGTTTCACATCATTAGGAATTTCGATTATGGCTTCTAGTTTGCAGTCATCTGTGAACTTCATTAACCAAAGACTTTCTGCTTAGCCTGTACTTCAGAGAAGTAGATACCAAACAGAAGAGAATCCAGGCCTGAACCCTGTGGTACTCCACTTGCCACTGGTCTGAAGTCATATTTGGAGTCTGCTACTTTCACAGTGTAGGTTCTGTCAGTGAGCCAGTTGGCAATCCATCTTGTGACATAGGGATTTATACCTAGTTTAGTGAGTTTATCTATAATTCCAGAGTGGGGGATGGTGTCAAAAGCCTTGGCAAGATCTAGATTAGACTATGTGAACCACCTTACCCTCATCTACGGCTTTGGTGACTGCTTCAAAGAAGTCTATCAGGTTTAGGAGACATGATCTGTTTTTACAAACCCGAACTGGGTGGGGTCCAGAGTTTGGAGATTACCAATGTCTTTGTTTATAAGTTCCATGATGATAAATTCCATGGCCTTGTAGATCAGGCTCATCAGGCTAATGGGGCAGTAGTTCCTGGGGTCCATGGTGGATCCCACTTTGTGGAGTGGGATAACCGTTGCTGTGTGCCATTCAGTGGGCACAAAGCCTGAGGTGATGCTATGATTAAACATGATACTTAGGTGGGGTGCCAGTTTGTTCTGTAGTTCATGTAGAATGCAGCCTGGGATGTTGTCAGGTCCTATGGATGGTGTGTTCTTGGCTTTGGAGAGTGTGTTTTTTACCTGTATAGCCATGATTACAGGAACTTTGCATTCTTCCAGTATAGAGATGGGCCCTTTAGGGGGGTGAGGGGGGGTAAAGTTAGCACTGAACCTATCTGCCAGGATGTTAGCAATATCAGTTGGTTCTGTATATTTAGTGCCATTGTGCTGTAACTCAGAGCAGATCTGAGTATTGCCATTGAGATTCTTAACATAGCTATAGAATGCTTTGTGGTTGTCTTTAGAATCAGTGGTGATTTTGCCTTCATAACTAGCTTTTGAGGATTTTATGAGGGATCTCAGCTTCTTACTGAGGCTGACCAGGGAGCTCCTCCAGTCATGAGATTTTAATCTTTTTTTGCAACAGTTTCTTTCTTCTGTTGTAGAGTTTGTTTATGGCAGGGGACCACCAGATTGGATTCCTTTTTGGAGGATAGCATGTTGGTTCTGTTAGGGATAGCACGATCCATGCACTCATATAACTGCTTATACAAAGCATTTGTGTAGGATTCAGCAGTCAAACTTTTATTGTCTGTCTGCATGGGTGTCGTGAAGTTTGCCACTTCTGTCTTAAGAAGTGTGAAGTTCGCTTTGGAGAATTTTTTTTATGGTGGTATCCCTAATGGGGGGTGGGGGCGGGAGGTGGATGTCTAGGGTGATTAGCTTGTGATCGGATCTGACCAACGAGGAATTGACCTCTGGTGTGGAACACCAGTCGCCCATGTTAGTAATGACCAGCTCTAGGATATTGCTGCCCCTAGTGGGGGTATGGATAAGTTGATCCAAGTCACTGGACTTTATGAATTCCAGAAAACACTGAGCAAAAAAGTTGGTACATGAGTAGTTTTCCTAGTTAATGGTAGGGTAGTTGAAATCACCCATTATTAGGGTGTTGGGTTGTACCCTAATATTTTCCAGTGTATCAAGAAATGAGGAGTGGGAATCCTGGGGCATGGTGGGGGATCTGTAGCAAGCTACAATTTGGATTGTGGTTTTGACCAGAGTTAGTTGCACTTGGATAATCTCAGATGCATTATGCTGAGCAACTAGCCTGGAGGTGTGGATATTTTTAATGAATATGGACACACCTCCACCTTTAGTGTTTCGGTCCAGGTTAGGTGGCCGAAAGGTGTGGTATGAATTATAGCCTGGTAATGCAGGGGTGCTCTCTGGAGCCTTGAACCAGGTCTCTGTCACTGCACAGATGTCGATGTTCTCCATTTTAAGGAGTGCCTTGAGTGAGTTCATTTAGATGTTTAAACTTCTAGCATTGAGTAGCATTACCCTCAGATTTTGCTTGCTTGTACCTGTTATGGTGGTGAATTTGTCATTCGAACCTTGCCTAAAAAAGGTACTAAAGCCTTAGCCAGTATCTGGTATCCCAAGGGTGACAGGTGCGGGCCATCTCTGGCAAAGCATCATGGTCTGTCAATCATGTCATCCCAGGCATACAGATACTGGATCCCCTTAGAATGACAGCAGAAGCTTAGCCAATTGTTGAAGTCATGATAACAAACTAACATTGGTGCCACTATTACAGATGGTACAGCAATGCACACACAGTCCTGATACCCACATCACACATATGGATAAATTAATATTTCTATGAAATGCTCATCAGTACTGAAATAAAAATGCTTGGCTTATCATGTTCAGAGGACTCTACACTTGCTAGGAAGGATGGTTCTGGAAGAAGTTAAGCAAAATCTAAGGACAACATAATCACAATAACAGTAACATGGGGAATAAATTGCCCATTATATATCCATTAACAATACATTTAACTGAAACTTGGATGACATGTCCATCCCAAGCCAATGTGTAATGAACCCAATCTATAACTAGTCCGCCCTCCAAAATAGATATTAAACCAACTTAACTATTTCTTTCAATATTTTACTATATAAGAAATATTTAAAAATCAACATATGTAAGCCTACCTCGAAGCTCCTCCTTAGACATACTTTCCACCCTGAAACAGCAGCACTGACATCAATCACATGCCATTGTGCACTTTCCACTGAGCTCTTTGGATCCAAGACAGTGGACAGGAACTCTTCATTTGGTGTCACTGGTGGCCCTGTAGCAGCCCCTCTCCCAGTAGCCAGCTGTGCATGGGCCACTGCAGCTGCTCGCTTCTGGGCCAATGAAATCATGTCACTGGCTCAAAGATGCACCTGATCTTATGCCCTGCTTCATCCCCCAACAGCATTCACATCATTCCTTATCTGGTTCGAAATTTGCATTCTTCCAGACATATCCTCACGTCCTCTCACCATGTTGCTGAATTATATGGGCAATCACATCATTTTCTGAGTCACTGAAGGTGGGTTTGTGAGGATTGGGATGCTTGGCTGCCATAGTCCAAGGTGACATAAAACACAAAAGAAGGATACTACGCAAAACTATCATATAAATAAAAGCTCTGCTTAGATATAACACATATTATTAGTTTTTTAATATTACCCACTGGAGAAACAAAACCTTTTTCGGTTACTCAAATATAAAAAAGGGTTATATGAAATAACATATCACAATCACACACAAACTGAGGTTTGATCCAAAACAAGGAGTAACAATATCAAAGCAAACCTCTGTAAAAGCATTTTCATTCTGCCAACATGGAAATGGAACTTGGCTGCCCCACCCCAAAGCAACAGGCAAATGACATTTTTGTACAAAACAAAGGAATAAACATTTGTACACATATACCACAGAATAGTCATTTTTATGCAATTGCCAGCTACCTCTACCAATGTCCAGCACTCCTCTTGAAGTGTCTATGGGCCACCCTGAAGGCTAACACTACTACATAACTGACAATATAAGACACTTGCATTTCACTGAAATAACAATAGAAAAGTGTAAACAGAAGCAGTTGTAACATTAACACTTGTGAGGAAAGTTAATTAAGCTGTGCATCTGAGAAAGTAAAATGCCCTGACAAAAATGCCTATGCCATCAGTATTTTTCCTAGGGACATGTGAACAAATCCAGTATCAAGATCTGTAGTCTTCTATTGCAGATAAATCCAAAGTAATAGTGATCTACTTCTTTGTTATCCAAACACACAAGTCTCCTCACCATCAGGTTCCCTAGCTACACAGTTACCATTTTATAGCATAAATTCAGGGCTGTGAGCACAGTGAAGATTCAAATGAGGTGTGACCTCATTAGAATTACTGAATCCCAAATTCCTGGCTCTGTGTAGCAGATGTAAACATAGTGCAGGTACTCTCTCAATGTTTTTTGCTAATGGATTGTAACTGTGGGTGATCAGTGGTAGGGAGAAGGAAAACATATCAGCAATTAACACTCCCTTACCTCCAGTGGGTGTGTCAGCCAGGTTACACTTACATAGTATAGAAGTAATTGTATCAAGGCTTTACATGAAAGTAAGCAGCACACATTTTACCGTTTCTGTTCAGTAATACCCAAATACCCCTGCCTTTGCTGAAAACTGTAAATTATTGCCATTTAATATTCTCAAGAATTTTAAGGACAATGATACAAAATGCCTTACATACTGCATGTCTCAAATTACTGCTCAGATAAGAGAAGAATGAGCACCAAACCAAGATAAGACAGAGCTGCATTTCTGCAAACAATAGTAGGTTCATTGGTGTGAGAGTTCAAATCCAGACTCATGTAAAAAATTGTTCACGTGTACTAATGTTTATTTTGTACTGCTGTTTATTTTATAAATACATATTTTTAATACCAGTATTTGCACTGTACACAGCTTAAGCACAAACTCAGGAAATGGATAGACTAAATGTCATGTAATGTACTCCTATGACAACAAATACATAAAATACCCAAGCAAAACGTGTGTGTGTGTGTGTGTGTGTGTGTGTGTGTGTGTGTGTGTGTGTGTGTGTGTGTGTGTGTGTGTTTGTGTGTCACATCTGCTAAACACAGTGATCCACACAGTATACACTATCAGTAGATCACAGTTCAAATCCCACATTTGTCTTTTAAGGATGAAATCTAAGAAACACTGCTCACATAGATAAAACAAGTTTAGCTTTGCTTTTCATGTTTGTGCATTGATTACTGTCATGCAAATCTGGACTAATGGCCCACACATGAAGCAGACAGAACACCTGCAGACAAGATGCAGACACTTTCAGTTTCAGAAATGATACATTCTTGCATTTTTTGATTTTCATCACAAAAATGGACTAAGCAGTGTTGCATGGTTGTTAGCAACCTTCCCCAACATCTGCTGGTCTAGAACACTTGCAGAGAGGAAGCAGACTGTAGACAATTTCAAAACAGATTCATTCTATCAAGTATGTTGGGCACCACACAAACAAGCTAAGCAGCTTTGCATGGCAGTTAACACACAGAAGCTAATAATAAATTTGAAAATATCCAACTGTTTTTTAACTATTCCTGTGGCAGCAGGTGTAAGTGTAGGTCTGCAATACAGATGATCTTGGGTTCTAATACAGTAAATTCCAAATATTTTTACTATTGTTCATTTTACTTTATATTAAAATTCACATAAAAAATTTGATTACGCACTTCCAATTTTATTAAGAGTTGTATACTCAGTTTTAATAAACTCATATGAATTATTTGTGTGAGTGAGGGTATACTGACTAATATGTTTCTGTAATCATAATTGCGTCCTCTGGCCTTGGATGATCTTCAGACTTCAATAATACTCATACACAGGGCTGTATAAACCAGGACCTTGTCAGGTCTCACACATACATGGTTAATCCCGAAGTCTGTCATGTGTATCTATATGTCAATAATGAGCATGTCTGAAAAGCACTTCTTCTGTGGTAAGGATGAAAAGTCACTGCTGTGAAAGAAAATGTTTTTTTTTTCTTATGCATAGGTTTGTATCCAACATAGTAAAATTTATTTTATCAGTGTGTAAAGCCACAAAGAAAATATGTCAGGTCATAAAACTGATGCTTAAATCACCTAACAGTTCTAGCACCAAACAAATCTCAAACTAATGCTAAGTGTCAGATTAACCTTCTAATTTTAAAAATTACTTTCCTTTCTGTTTGGCACTGTTGCTGTCACTTAACATCATGCAAATTGGTTGGCATAATTGGGTCTGCACACTACCAGTGAATGCAATAACAGGCATTGATGAAAAATCATTCTTAACTATTGTTGTTTTCCCTTGTTGGACATGTCTGGTGGTAGAAGGGAAGGTAACACATTTTGGGCACAAAGATGGGGTGTTGTGGAGTCCAGAATCTTCATTGGAATCCACGTAAAGTGCCACAGCTGAAGGGTCTTGCAGGGGACTATACTAGCTCTGAGTATGAGTCTGAGGCTTGCAATAGTCTGGCCAAGACTGTTTCCAGTGTGACTGGCATTGCACACACTGGAGAACAGTGTAAGCATCACTTTAGTGACCGAAAAAGGTGCAATATGGGTACACTCAACCGGTGGCTGGATGAGTTCAGGACTGCTGACATCCCACAATTATGTAAGTATACTGATAAAGGGAATTTATAGTAGATAGAAAGCTGCATATAGGCAAGACTGGTATGCATAATGTTCTTCCCTTGTTCTCTTCTATTTATTCCACAGCAAACCCAGAAATTATGATGAATAGAGAGGCCTACACTGAGCATCTAGAGCGACTGAGGGAAGCAAGGAGCCTGCATGCAGCCCAACAGAACTAGTATTCTAGAAATTATTTCTTTTTTATACAGTTGTAGCAAAGTAAGCATGCATATCTTAACTGTAAAAGCAAACATGCATGCCTCAATTTGTGGCACAAGCCAACTGTAGAGTTACGTCTAATATTGTAGTCAGGCATTTTGGATTCAAATGCCACAAGTAATAAATATATAATAAAATCTTTTAAAAATATTACATAATTTAATTTCAACACAAGTGGCATAAATGCCCTGCTGTTAACTTAATCTGTATAAATGGAGCAAGCATATGTGCAATATATGCACATTGTAATGATTACTTTGAGCAGTCCATACTTATAGTTTGTAGTTCTCAAGAAGTATACTTAAACATAAAAATTGAGATAAAATACTATATCATTGTGATACTGCATTGTATGCCACATATGATTGTACTAATTGTATCTCTTTTCATCTCTCACCCCAACCCTTATCTCTCTTTTTTTATAATCTCACTGCAGTCAGCGTGTGTGTGCGTGTGTCTGTCATACATTTGAACCATGAAGAAAACAGCAACAAAACGACCAATGCTCCACAAAAGAAGTAAATCCACGAACTTCAAGAAAAAATAGAGACTTTTTATTACATTAAGCGCTTTTCGTCTGGATAAGTAGCTAGACTTCTTCACATACAATCAAAATATTCAAAACACAACATATAACGTGAACGTCAATCAGCTGATCCGCCCTGCTAGTTAAAACAGCTGATCGAAACCAACCAATACATACCCTCACAGCCTAAACCAAAATGCCTAAAACACACATACCATATATTATAACTACTTCTAATTAAACTAAATTAATTTAAACCTACTTACATATTTATTAATAGTCATTGTTTATATATTTATAAATATTATAAAAACTTGTAAAATACTTAATTAACCTATACGAGGAAATGTAAAAGTCAGAAAAAATGGCAAAATAACAAAAAATATATATAAATGAGTTTCTAATTTTAGTTATGTCCATACTCAAAGACCGTAAAATTCTAATCAAACTAAAGCAATTAAGCTAATAATACAAAATCCAGACATCCCTCCTACTGGGATAGCTCTACTTAATAAAATACATAAGATATAAAATTCATTAATAGTGTGTACTGTATAAAACAATATACATTTCTACCCTAAGCAATTATTAACTAGTCTAAACAGTACATGACAATAGTTATCTTAAAAGTCTTTTAAGTTTTAAAATACACTTGATAGAATACATCTCATTAAGGCCTGGATAGTGGCATGCAAACATACGTAATTGCCAAAACAATTCCATTTTTTCAAGTAACAATGATACTGGGCCACCTCTAGAATCCGAGATGACACATTCTATGGCTCTAAACCTAAAACCATGATTGGGAAAAGAGTGAGTGTGTCTAGCTAAGGCATTATCTAGTTTGTTAGTTCTAATACTATACAAATGTTCATATACTCTGTCCCTCAACCTTCTATCAGTCTTTCCGATATAGAAGGCAGAGCAGCTATAACACTTAACAAGATAAACCCCTCCTTTTGTATTGCAATCAAACCTATGTTTAGTGGTATATCTAACCCCTCTAACAGAGAAGTTTGTCCCTACCTCTATATATATCTATAATATGGGCACATATGACATTTGTACATACCTCATATTTTGTACTAAACTTAATAGATTTATGAACTTCTAACAGATTCTTCAAATTCCTACCTTTCTTAAACACTACCTTGGGAAAATCATGTAGTTCATTGACAATAGATAGGTCTGTTTTAATAAGTTCCCAGTTTTTTCATACTATGTTTACAAATTTGTAACTATCCATATAAAATGTAAGAATAAAACTACATGGATCCACAGGCTTACTAGGTAACTCATCTAGTAAAGTGCCTTCCTGGTCAATAACACTATCTAAGACAGTGTTAGAGGATATAGGGGCTAAAATAGGTCTATAAAAACCTAAAAATCTCTTTCTTATTACCTCTTGACTTATTTCATCCAATAATACATCCGGGTAGCCCCCTTTGTTTAAACATTCCTACTAATTTATCACATTCCTCCAAAAAATATGTTCGCCTGAGATCATTCGGGCCGCCCTTACTAATTGCCCTTTTACTACAGAACGTTTTTGAAATGATGGATGGCAACTACTATAATGAAGGAAAGTATTAGAATAAGTTTCCTTTCTAAATATACTAGTTTTCAGGCATTTATTTGTTCTATACTTATTTAAATCTACATCAAGGTAGGATATTATATCACTATTAAAACACTGTGTGAATTTTAAAAAATCAGTAGTGTTGTTCAACTGAGTAACCAAAGCTAGAGCTTAATTTTCGTTTCCTTTAAAGAAAATAAATATTTCATCCAGGAAATGAGTGTAGAAACTAATCTGTTCCATAATATGAGTTACTCTAAAAATGTATTCCTATTCCCAAAATGCCATAACTAGGTTGGCAAAACTGCTACCACAGGGGGAGCCCATGGCAACCCCTATCTTTTTTAAAAAGTATCTATTGTAAAAAGTGATAAAGTTGTTCGACAAAACAATGTCCAACAACTCTTCTATCAATTTTACTTCACTCTGGGGGGGGCTCCCATCCTGTGTAGCAGTAAGCCAACCCATTCAATACCTTCACTGTGTGGGATGGAAGAATATAAATCACTCACATCAATTGTAAAGAAATGGAAGTCATCCTTCTATTCTAAATTGTTTAAATTGGCCAAAAAGGTCCAGGAATCCTTACAAATTTGACTTTGTTGAGTTACATATTTTTTAAGCATATAGTCAATAAATTTAGAGCAAGCATATGTAATGCTGGCTCTAGCATCCACTAATGTTCTCATAGGTGGGTTAGTGACACACTTGTGAATCTTTGGAACTCCAAAGATAGTAGGTATTCTTGGTGCTGGTGTGTCAAGAAAATTAACAATTCCTACATCTATCCTTGCTTCAATAAACAACTCGTCGAATGTAGAACAAATTCTAGCATAAGCTATGTTTAGCACATTTTTGGACACTTCGACATATGTTTCACTTGCTAAAATTTATTCCATTTTCTTAATATATTCATCCAATTCTAGTATAACTAAACCACCTCCTTTATCCGGTTTCATTGTTCTGACATGGGCTTGCTGAAGCACAGATAAAGCTTCCTTTTCTTCCCTAGTTATATTAAATTTCAAAGTACAACTTTTTTTGATTGTAGTTACTTGGTTAAAAAAATCCAATATGCACACTTTTTCAAACAAAGCTATAGTAGGTTGTAATTGAGGGCAAAAAGTACAAGATACATAAAATGGTGTTACTGTAGGTTGCCCCTCCCCATTGCTGACATGATGTTTTTACATTGAGGTTATCCTGAATCACTCTTAGACACTCTAATACATGAAGTTACAGAGAAGAGAAGAGTTAACATCTATAGCCCTTTATTACCAGTCAAAGACACTTTGACTCCCCAACACTTGTACACTAGGACAGAGGATGACTGTGTCAGCACATCAGAAGTTGTCAGCCAAGAAGTGCTGCAAACTAACACCAGTAACACAGTAAGTTTTATAACTACCTTTAGCAAAGATAGTCACACTTGTGTAAGCATATTAGAGAAAAACTGGGGATTGTTTAAAATGTACCCGTCTGTCCTTGGTAAGCTGGGTGAACGTCCTAAGGTGATTTTCAGGAAAGGAAAGAACCTTAAAGTGTTATTGGAATACCAAAACACACTTATAGCACGTAACCCAGGGATGTTCAAGTGTTACAACTGTAACTACTGTAGATATGTGCAAGAAACTAACTGTTTTCACATAAATGGCAGGTCTTATAAATTGAAACATAGATTTAATTGTAATTCCTCCTTTATTATATATTTAGCTAGATGTACACTCTGCCCAGCCTTCTATATAGGAAAAACCAAAAGAAGACTTAGGGACAGAATGTACGAACACCTATACGCAATAAGGAAATGCAAACTTGAAAATGCGTTAGCTAAACACAATTTTGGCTACAAAAACCACAATTTAAACTTTCTGGTCATTGACCAAGTCAATATTGAGTGCAGAGGAGGACTGAGACTGCTTAAACTTGAAGAGCTAGAATTGGTGTGGCAAGTAAGGCTAAATGCCTGCAGCCACCCTGGTCTCAACGACACTTGTTCTATTTCCAGTGTACTCAGATTGAATAGTCTAAAGAGGTGAATGCGTTTTCTGTATACAGTTTCAGTTTGATTTACTTACTAAGGTTAAACAACCAGATTGTTTTTTAGGTTGAGCTATTGTGGTTCTAGCCTTAAATTTATGACTTGATAACATACTTTAGTGAAGTATGAAAATGATTTGTGTGATTTTTACTATGTATTGTATTTATTTTACTATCCACTGTTATCCTTTTTGTCTCGAGAACTTTTAGCCTTTGTCATTTTAAATAGTATAAATGGGATGGCTTTTCTGGCCATGTGTTAAAGATGTTTTAATGGCCAGTTTATATAAAGGTCAGGTTGTTAATTAATTTCAACAGTTTCTAAAGAAGTCAGCGGACATAGCTGACGAAAAGCGCTTAAAGTAGATTAAACGTGTTTTTGGACTGACATCTTGCCTCTGCTCGTTTTTTGTTTTAAACTAGATAATGCCTTAGCTAGACACACTCACTCTTTTCCCAATCATGGTTTTACATTTAGAGCCATAGAATGTGTCATCTCGGATTCTAGAGGTGGCCCAGTATCATTGTTACTTGAAAAAATTGAATTGTTTTGGCAATTACATATGTTTGCATGCCACTATCCAGGCCTTAATGAGATGTATTCTATCAAGTGTATTTTAAAACCTAAAAGTCTTTTAAGATAACTATTGTCATGTACTGTTTAGACTTGTTAAAAATTGCTTAGGGTAGAGATGTATAGTGTTTCATACAGTACACACTATTAATGAATTTTATATCTTATGTATTTTATTAAGTAGAGTTGTCCCAGTAGGAGGGATGTCTGGGTTTTGTATTATTAGCTTACTTGCTTTAGTTTGATTAGAATTTTATGGTCTTTGTGTATGGACATAACTAAAATTAGAAACTCATTTATATATATTTTTTGTTATTTTGCCATTTTTTCTGACTTTTACATTTCCTCGTATAGGTTAATTAAGTATTTTACAAGTTTTTATATAATTTATAAATATATAAACAATGACTATTAATAAATATGTAAGTAGGTTTAAATTAATTTAATTTAATTAGAAGTAGTTATAATATATGGTATGGGTGTATTAGGCATTTTGGTTTAGGCTGTGAGGGTATGTATTGGTTGGTTTCGATCAGCTGTTTTAACTAGTAGGGCAGATCAGCTGATTGACGTTCACGTTATATATTGTGTTTTGAATATTTTGATTGTATCTGAAGAAGTCTAGCTACTTAGCCAGATGAAAAGCGCTTAATGTAATAAAAAGTCTCTAATTTTTCTTGAAGTCCGTGGATTTATACCTTTGAACCATACCAAATTCCTTGGTATTTACTGGTTTTGAGTGCAAAATAATGGGGATCCACAAATTACTAAGTGTCCCCTTCAATTCTCAATTTTTTGTTTTTTTGATTTTTATTTAGAAGTCTTGAAATTCTTGCTGACATCATCATGCATCACCAGCATATCCTGCAATGTTATCAACATGCAGAGGTGACATACATGATGACATGAGACTCAGAGTCCTGGACAGTACTGTTTTGGATGGTTGTTGATGGTAGAATTAATAGCAGCAGCAGCACAAGTGCAGCTACCCTGGCACCTGCTCTGTGCACAATTTAAGTTTTGCAGTCTGCAGCAGACTCCGCCCAACACCTACCCTGCAGGAATCAGGCCAGTCAGGAATCCAGGATGAGAAAATCTACCTCCTCCTCTAGGTAACTAAAAGTAAAAAGGAATAAAGAAAATGTGTATTCCTAATAGAAACTGAATTTCAAATGATTCTACAGTCTGCTGCACAGTGCACACTTCTTTTGTTAAAAATAGTTAAATTAGTGCTTGCCACTTTTCGTTCAACAGTTCATGTGATGATGTGATCAGTTAGAAGTAGAATTTAGTACAGTAGCTAGCCTGGACAGTGTGTGACTTACTGCTTTAAATGAAAATCATGATTTGTTTTCGTAGCTCAAGCAATCAAATCTTAAGTTAATCCAGGAGGCAGGAACTGAAGTAGAACTTAGTGCAGTATAATGTGACTTACTGCTTTAAATGAAAATTATTTATTCTCATAGCTTGAGCAATTGAATTCTTAAACCAGGAGGCTGGAGCTAAAATGTAGTATGATCTGCTTGTCATATATTGGGCTGTGAAGCCTGGGATAATACAGGGTCATGATGGTAATTTTATGTGCTGTGATATGTATTATTGCTAGCTTCTCTGCATTGGTAATATGCCTTTTACTCTGCTTGCTTATGCCTATAAGTAGACATGCAATGTATTTATCTCCCCCATATGAGCATTTAGACAAAAAAATAAATATAATTATTTCACTAGAGAAAGCCACAGATACAGAGTGAGTCAACTGTATAAGTAACACTTCTGTGTCTTCAGGCACATAGAGCAAAATACAGATATAAAAATGCTTTTTTTTGCTTGCACTTGTTCCTGTGTGCCTGCAAGTATCAATAGGCTGACACACATTTTTTTCTACCTGCTATTTCATCTATTATTCATTTTTTGCAACCTATATAAAGACATGTTAATGGTGTCAATGTTGAATGAGCAATAAAAATCAGAATCAGAAGTTGAACAACAACAAAAAAAATCTTCTTTTAATATTTGAAAATCATGCAGTGCTTTACTAGGGGAGGGCAGTTTTATTCCAGGGTATATAATGATGAACTGTGTGGTTACAATGCACTTATTCTGTAAAACATATGCTAGTGAACTGGAAATTCTGCATACTTTGATAATCCTCTGATAATTAACATAATGAAAAAACCCTAGACTGCAGCAACTTTAACATAACTGACTGTGGAAAAAAGCAAATCATTTCACATTCTCACATATATTTTAGCCCTATAACTATCAGATTTACCTCTGTCTCTCTAGGGTTGTGCCACATATTCTCTGTGATATTGACATTGTTTAATTAATGCTTTCCATTTTATGCAGGACTGATTGTTTTGAATATATGTTGTGGTAATATTTTGTCTATTCTTCAATTTGCATCTGAATGTTGGTATCCCACAATTCCATCAGAGTGGGTGGGGCTCCATAATTATGCATTCAAATTTTATGTTAATCAGCGTATAGATGTTTCACCAGATGTACCTACTTTTCATGGGCCTTTGTCCAGATTTTTGATGTTTCTGGGTTGAGAGGTATGGTGTCTGTCTAGGCAGAAGAGCATAATTGTATATCCTGCAGCCAGCACTACAATCCCATGGAGTACCAATATTTTGACAGTTGGACATGCGTACACATCCATTTCATGCAGGCCTCCAAACACCTTCTCTCAAACATCTACTGATGATGTCATCCACTATAAATTATCCTGCAGCCTTATAAGAGCCAGACTCATGCCATGGTGCTTGCATTAAATACAGAGGTCTCCAGTCAGTGCATTTAAATAGGTAGAGGTTCTGTTCTCACTGCAGCCAGCTGGTGTGTGTGTGTTTGTTTACTTGGTTGACATTAGAAAGAGCATTTTACACCAGCATATGAGATACTGCTATTACATCAACTTTGACAGTATGTGCTCTGTCCATGAGCCAACTGGCTAACCATCTATTGATGTAAGGGTTTATCCCCAGCTGGCAGAGTTTCTCAATAATTCCTTATTGCGGATTGGGTTAAAAACATTGGCCAGATCAAGATAGGTGGTATGAACGGTCTTACCTTCATCTAGGGTTTTAGTGACTTTCTTGAAGAAGTCCACTAGGTTTAATAAGCAGGATCTACCCCTAACAAAACCAAATTGGGCTGGATCTATAGTTTGAAAGTCAACTATGTCCTTGTTGATAATGTCCATGATGATTCTTTCCATGGCCTTGCAGATGAGACTGGATAGACTTATAGGTCTATAGTTCCCAGGGTCTATAGTTTCCAGGGTCATTGATGCCCCCCACCCTTTGTGCAAGAGGATTACTGCTGCTGTTTTCCACTCTGTTGGAACAAAGCCACTTCTCAGACTGTGGTTAAAGAGGATGCTAATTGGGTACACTAGGTACTGTTTTAGATTCCTTGGTAAGCAAACTGGGATGTTATCTGGTATCACTGAGACTGTGTTTTTAGCCTTGGAGAGCACAGATATGACCTGATGTCTAGAGAGATACTAGGCAGAAGACTGGTGTTAGGTATGCTTTGGGTATGGCTAGTAGGGCCAGGGTATTGAAGTTTGGACCAAATCTGTCAGCTAGCAGTTTGACAATATTCTCCAGTGCTGCGTCATGTATAGAACGCATGTGCAGACCACCTCTGGCAAAGCAGAGTGGCTTATTGACCATGTCACCCCAGGCTGAGAGATATTGTATCCCCCTGGATTGACACCAGAAGCTAAGCCAATTGTTGAAGTCCATCATTTCTTGTTTATATTGTGGCATCATCCTGGGTGGAGGTAGAATGCTGTTTAATGCTGGGTTCATGCCTGCCTGGGACACATAATGTGAGAGTTCAGTCACTTTTCTCTTCATATAGTCTAGAGAGTTATGTGTCAAGTAATTTGCCCGAGCATGAGCTATGACAGAGTCATAATGCTACTTGCTGAGTGATGTGAATGACATGGTATTATACATATGCATGTACATTGTTGGCATATTAAGACATGTGTTGTAGTGGAGCAGATCAATCTTCACATTCTGTCATCACAGTGATACTTGCAGTACAGCACAGGCATGCATGTATCTACATACCATCATGAAATGCTCTGTGACACACATCCATATAAACTCATATTGATTACATGTCTACATAAGTCTTGTATCATACACATGTTAATCTGTGACATACACAGCAATGTATCACATGTTTGATACAATTGCAACATTGAGCAATTCATTACATGTGCAGTTGTGTTGCTAAAACCAATGATTATTGAGGGGGTCAGCAGCACCATTGTGTGACATTAGCATTTATGTCAGTAAATTTTCTGCATGAGCCATAAACAAATGATCAGTAATATGTCCTGATATGGAAAGAGATTACTCAAACACAACTTACCCTTGACACACATATAGGAAAATGTTGTGCAATTGATGTAAGTACATGTCATTGTTACATTTGTATTACGTGTGCATAGTACCAGGGTGTGGAATGTGATGAATGACTATAGTTGTATAGGTAGGTCTTTTCACAAATCATGT
This sequence comes from Protopterus annectens, assembly GCF_019279795.1. Taxonomy (NCBI): domain Eukaryota; kingdom Metazoa; phylum Chordata; order Ceratodontiformes; family Protopteridae; genus Protopterus; species Protopterus annectens. The sequence goes on from NC_056736.1 coordinate 171,474,632, forward strand.
ATTCCAATACAGTTAAAATATCAAGTAGAATCCACAAAAAAGTGCAGATGTGTATATGGATGCCATGAGACATACCCAACCAGAGTGAATAGATAATATGCTAGCTGAGTGTTTGTCTCACATGTGACCCTCCCATCTCCACTGTTCATCAGTCAAAGTATACATGCAAACCTTACTCAGTTTCTATGCTAAGGAGGGCAGCACATCTGTGCACTCTGTCCCGCTATTAACACAGAAACAATGGACTGTGACAACATCACAGATTGCCTATAGTGTGACTCAGGACATGGATATACCAGATGCGGTTGGATCCACACTTCAACATAGTCTCTAGGCAGAATATGTTCCAGTAAAAGGGTGTACATCAACGTGTATACATCTTACTTGGGGGGGCAGCACCTGATGTATGCATGTATAGACACATCCTCACTCTTCTCATCTATAAGGTAAACCAACATGTGATCATGGACCTTTTCTAAATGTACACTGATAATATACCAGCTGTGTGTGAAAGGCATGTATGATTTTTTTCATGCTACATCCATGTCTGTTACGTCTGTTAGATGTCCAGAAGAAAGTCAACAAGGGCATGCATGATGACAGCACTATCATCCTGCATAACATGACCAAGCCACGACATATGACACAAATCCACACTGAGATATTACTGCAACACTGAAATAAGTGGTCATAAACATATATATCACCAAGTGGGTAGATCACTAGATCACATACTTGACATCTAAATATGCTGAAGTATGTGAGGTGACCTATACCTAGAGTTCAGTGATCAGGTCTGTACCTCAGGGCTGTGTGCTATGCTGCTTCAATTATTTAAGTCACAGACACCAAGAATGCCATCATATACTTGTGCAAACAGCTGTCTGGAGAACTGCAGATCATGGGCAATCATTGAATCCAACTCTGATATTAGTATAATACAGACAGTATCAACACACACAAAAGATTGCTGCTACAGCCATGAAGACATGAGATGCAACAAAATCATGGCGGGATTTGTTACATTATAAAAGCAAAAGCACAACCCAATGATAATGTAGCCAGCACACCCCTATGAGCAGTCAAAGTGGTATCTGACCTGTGTACTGAAGTAGATGGCATGTGGAATGTCCACCAGCATGTGCTCACAGTGCTGACTACTCCCTTGTATGTTTCTCACAACTCTTGAGTTTGTGCAGGACATCCACATTAAAGGCCAATATACTTCTATAGTTTACAGCCTTCATCACACCAAAAACTGAGTACAATGCACCCTTTTTCATGTATCTTGCTACACATCTTCCAGCGATGTGTAGCACAAGTGTACCAGATTTGCTGCAGTGAGGACCTACGCATCTTATTGGCCAAACCTATGTATTCTTTTTGTTGCATAAACGTTACTGTCTGATGGTGCAGAACACACATCAAGGTGTTATACCAGATGCATGTGTGATACCTGTTCTGGTGATGCACATAGTACATGCATAGCTGATTGTCAACGTTGATGGCATGAGTTACATTCAAGCGACTGTGGATTCTGCCAAGTATATGCCATGCACACCTGTCAACTAGCTGAACTGAACATAATCTCACATACAGGTATAGCAGTGTCCCTCCTAACATTTCCAGCAGATGTTACAGTGTCAGGACTAAGGGCTAGATTCCCTTCATAGATTGCTGACAACTCATAATAGTTGTACAAGTGTGTTTGTGCAAGACCATCTATGATTGCTAATGATTGTGTTATGTCAGAGGCATGGGAATTGTCCATGATTGTGTTTTCTTCTGATTACTGTTTTCCATGATCCTGTAACTATGTGTCCCACTTGGTGGAGACCTCTGCTGACATTACAGTCATATTCAGGGAAATCATTTTGCACAGCTTCACAATATGCACCTAACCCCTATTGTACACAACATCCCTGATATATGTCCTCTCCATTGTTCATGTCAGGATGCTTATACCACAAAGAAATCTTCTCCATAGTTATGTCATCTTGTGTGACAGTCATATAATATACATTCATTGTGCAGTCCATACTGTATCATATCGATACGTGATTAGTATTCATGGTACAAGTTTCTTTAATGACATGCCCTTATTTGCTGTACATTAAGATGTTTCACCTGTCCTCTTTCCCTGTGTTCATTCCTACAGTTCATCTGTGTGCCCCTATTCATAGGTTCATAGGTTCATAGGTTCATACTAGGCTATCTGCCCTAGGGCATTTATAAGCCTAGCCAGAGTGTGTTTGGCTTTCGCCACCCATTTTAAATTAATTTTGCTATGCCCTTTTTCGAGGTTAGTATACTGTGCCTCTGTCTAACAGTGACATAGAAGTGATACCCAGGGTAAACCTACGATCCCCATCCACTCATCAAGATTCCTCTTGCAGAGAGTCAATGAGGGACTCTGCCTAACCTGGACTGGGATTTTATTCCAGAGTGAAGGGAGCCACTCGGTTATGAATCTGTCCCTCCAGCATGTCCTATTTATTTCAGTGCTGAGGTTCAAGTCTCTCGAGCGCATAGCTCGATGGGATTTGGATTTTCTGAGGTGCAGCATGTCCATTAATTCCGGGTTGGACATGGCTTTATACATCAGGCACAGATCGCCTCTGAGCAGGCGGTATGCCACTGAGTAGAGCTGGAGTTTCTTTAACCAGGCAGCGTATGGCATCTGTTTGAGCCCCATGATCCTCTTGGTGAGGTACTTTTGGGGTCTTTCCAGTTGCTGCAGGTGTCTGGTAAGGTACATCCTGAAAGGGGCATTGTACTCAATTATGGGCCTGATGAGAGACGAGTAAAGAGGCATGATGACCTCCCCTGATCTAGATGTGAATCCCTTCATGATTAGGTAGGCTATATAAAATGTTTTTCTAACCACTTTGGCCATGTGGTTGTCAAATGAGAGATTGCTATCAACTTGGGTCCCCAGGTCCCTAATTACTTCTTCAGTACTTAATGGATTACCACCTATGTGGTAATTTGTGGGCACTTTGTTTTTGCCAAAGGGGATGACTATACACTTTTGGCGTTTAGCTTGAGGCCATGGCTCTGGCACCAGTTGTCTGTTTCTATGAGGCCCTTTTGGAGGATGCTTGTGTCGGCTGGAGAGTCAATTATGGCGTCCAGTTTGCAGTCATCTGCGAACTTAGTCAGCCACAGTCCTTCCATGTTGGCCTGTACCTCCGAGAAATATATACCGAACAAGAGAGGTCCCAGGACTGAGCCTTGTGGGACGCCACTTGTAACTGGTTTGGAGTCTGACATGGCTCCAGCAATTCTAACCATGTGGGTTCTGTACTTGAGCCAGTTTGCAACCCATCTAGTGACATAGGGGTTTATATTTAAGCTGGTGAGTTTATCTATGATGCCCGAGTGGGGTATTGTATCGAAGGATTTTGCAAGGTCCAAGTAGGCTGTGTGGACCACCTTCCCCTCGTCAATGGCTTTGGTGACTGTTTTAAAGAAATCATCCAGGTTTAAGAGGCAGGATCTGCCCTTAAGAAAGCCGAACTGGGTAGGATCCAGTGTCTGTAGGTCCCCAATATCTTTATTTATGAGGTCCATGATGATCCTTTCCATAGCTTTGCAGACCAAGCTAGTCAGGCTTATGGGGCGATAGTTTCCAGGATCCGTTGAGGCACCACCTTTGTGGAGAGGGACCACTGTTGCTGTACGCCACTCTTTGGGTACATATCCTGTAGTAAGGCTGAGATTGAACATTAGTTTTATGTTTGGGTTTAGCTCTTCTTGGAGTTCATGTAGGACGCAGCCCGGGACACTGTCTGGTCCCATTGATGCTGTGTTTTTTTGCTTTGGAGAGGGCAGCTCTTACCTGAGCATCTGAGATGTCAGGGGGGGGGGCAGCACTCTGCTGGAATAAATATTTGCCCTTTTGGTGGGGGGGGGAGTTTGTGCTGAACCTGTCAGCTAGGATGTTGCCAATGTCTGTGGGTTCAGTGTATTTTTTGTCAGTTTGGACTAATTCTGAGTATATCTGGGAATTCCCACCCAGGTTCCTAACATAACTAAAGAAAGCCTTGTGATTACCCTTAGTGTTCTGTGCAATTTTTCTCTCGAAGCTGGCCTTAGATGATTTTATGAGTGCCCGTAGTTTTTTGCTAATACTGATCAGAGATGCCTTCCCTTTTTGGGATTGTGCTCTATCATGTAGTAGCTTCCTCCTTCTTTTGTATAGTTTGTTTATGGCTGGGGTCCACCAGACAGGACGTCTGCCTTTGGAGGATTGGGTCTTGGGTTTATTTGGGATTGCATGATCCATGCATTCCTGAAGGTGTTCATAGAATGCATTTATAAAGGATTCTGCAGTCTGGGCCGTATTTTCCACAGGCCCGGGGGCTTTGAAGGATTCCACCTTGGTTTTGAGGAGTGTGAAATTTGCTTTAGAGAAGTTTTTCACTGTGGTTTTCAGGGCAGGGTGTGGAGTCAGGATGTGAATATCCAGTGAGATTAGTTTATGGTCTGATCTTACCAGTGAGGGATACACTTCTGGTCTGGAGCATAGAGTCCCCATGTTGGTGATGATCAGGTCCAGTATGTTTTCCCCTCTTCTGGGAGTGGTAACAAGTTGTTCCATAGCATTTGAGTTTATAAATTCTAGGAACCTTTGGGCTAGGGTGTTGGAGCTAGAATAATGCTCCCAGTCTATGTTTGGGTAGTTGACGTCACCCAATATAATGGTGTTTGGAGAGACCTTCATATTTTCCAGTGTTTTCAGGAAGGCCGAGTGGGATTCCTGGGTTTGGGAGGGTGGTCTGTAGCAGGCTATAAACTGGAAGGCAGTTTTACCCACTGTTAGTTGCACATGGATAGTCTCTGATGCTTCGTGCTGTGCCACCAACCTGGAGGTGTGGGTATCTTTGACGAGTATTGATACTCTCCCTCCTTTTGTGGTGCGGTCCAAATTTTGGGGCCAAAAAGCATGGTATGAGGTATAACCTGGTAGTGCTGGGGTGCTCTTGGGAGCCTTGAACCAGGTTTCTGTTACTGCACAGATATTGATGTTCTCCATGCTAAGGAGAGTTTTGAGTGCGTGCATCTTGAGATTTAGACTTCTTGCATTGAGTAGCATTACTCTTAGTTTCTTATCCCTTGTGATACCTATGGAGGTGGGTTTGTCTTTTGAGCCTTGCCTAAAAAAGGCACTATGGGGGTAGCAAGAGCCTTTGCCAATATCCGAAAGCCCAGTGGTGACAGGTGCAAGCCGTCCCTAGTGAAGCATCGTGGCTTGTCGAGCATGTCATCCCAGGCTGACAGGCATTGGATCCCCTTTGAATGACACCAATACTTAAGCCAATTGTTGAAATTGATCATCTTGTCTTCATTTTGTGGCATCATTCTTGGTGAGGGTAAGATGCTACTCAAGGTCAGGGTCATACTGGCCTGGGCTACATGCTCAGAGAGCTCCTCTATGTCTCTTTTCATGTAGTCCAGGGAGGTACATCTCAGGTCATTCACACCAGCATGGACAATGACTGAGTCATATTTGTACTTGCCTTGGAGTGACCTGAGTGCTTGTGTTATGTGGCGGATCCTAGCTCCCGACAGGCAGCTCACCATGACCTTCTCCTTGTTCAGCCTGGTGAGCAGGACGTCAGTGTGCCTGATGATAGAGTCACCTATTACAAGTGTACCAGGTGTTTTGTTTAGTCTTATGGGCTGTGACTGTTCGGCAAACTGGCTTTGTGAGCTATGTGTTGCACGTGTTTTGTTTTGGGGTAGCGGTTGCTTGGGTGTCTGCTTTGGAGGTCTCTGCTGCTTAGGCAGATTTTTGTTTAGAGCCTCCGAGTATGTTTTTGTGTGTTTATGTGTTTGGTTTGCTGTCGTGGTAGGTCTATGTGAGACTGGAATTGTAGTGAGTGTGGTTTCCTTCTCCTCCTGACTGGTTTCGCCAGTACTGAGTTGAGAGCTTAGCCTCCAGTATGGCTATATGGTTGCATCTCTCACATGTGTTGGAATTTGTTGGGAGGAGGAGAGGGTTGTCTGTGTACATGAGGCAGTTGTAACATTGCCTCAAGATTCCCAGATTCACCAGCTGGACCGGAGAGGAGATTGACAACTGACCTTTGGACATGCTAGAATAGTATTGGGAATTCCTTTATAATTAAAAAAAAAAGGGCCAATGGGGAACGAGGTACTCAAAGGGAGTTTGTGAGGGTGTAGTGCTTTTAATATTTTAGTGCTGACTTATATAATTGCTTTAGTGAGCAAGTGCCAGATAACTTAAATGCAATGTGTTTCAGGTAACTTAAATGCAAAAATGACAAGCAGTAACTTTCTTTCAAGTGAAACAAGGAAATAAGTACAGTAAGCAATGCAGATATCACTAGGGATCCACAGAAGCACTGAAAAGCCGTGTTTTAGGTGGAATTAGCGTTTCAGGGAAATAACAAGCAAGCAAACAAGCAGCATACAAATAAAGCTAGATTCAGCAGGCCTGGATGTAGTCTATGCTACAGCAAACAAGGTGTACCAATTTCAGTAAGAAACAGTTCAAATATGCAGGCACTATAAGCCTTTAACCAGAAATTCCCAGCTCAGAATGGCAGAGTCCAGCCTCTCCTCCCACAAAAGTGCAGACCACGAACCTTCTTAATGTAAAATAACTGGCTTGAAGCCCAAGTGCTTAAACCAGAACTAATACACTTTTAGAATAACAGACACTGAACCCTCAATCAGCAGTTCACAACTTAGAAGGATGTAAGCTACCTGTCCTGTCACCACAGTGCAGGCCACAAACCTTCCTAATGTAAATCAACTGGTCTGAAGCCCAAGTGCTTAATCCAAAAGACTTAGAATTATAGCTACACTTTAATCAAGTTACTACCAAACAGTAATAAATACAACTGAATACTTTAAAGAATGCCTGGATTAGTGCTCAAGTTATACAAACAAAGCAAGATTCAGCAGGCCTGGATCTAGTCTATGCTACAGCAAACAAGGTGTACCAATTTCAGTAAGAAGCAGTTGAAATATGCAGGCAATATAAGCCTATAACCAGAAATTCCCAGCTCAGAAGGGCAGAGTCCAGCCTCTCCTCCCACAAGAGTGCAGACCACAAACCCTTTTAATGTAAAATAACTGGCCTGAAGCCCAAGTGCTTAAACCAGAATTAATACACTTTTAGAATAACAGACACTGAGCCCTCAATCAGCAGTTCCCAACTTAGAAGGATGTAAGCTACCTGTTCTGCCACTACAGTGCAGACCACAAACCTTCTTAATGTAAAACAACTGGTCGACTTAGAATGATAGCTACACTTTAATCAAGTTACTACCAAGCAGTAATAAATACAATTGAATACTTTAAAGAATGCCTGGATTAGTGCTCAGCTATGCTACAACAAACAAGTGTATCAATTTCACTAAGAAGCAGTTTAGCTATGCAGGCACTATAAGCCTTTAACCAGAAATTCCCAGCTAGAAGGGCAGAGTCCAGCCTCTCCTCCTACAAGAGTGCAGACCACAAACCCTTTTAATGTAAAATAACTGGCCTGAAGCCCAAGTGCTTAAAACAGAATTAATACACTTTTAGAATAACAGACACTGAGCCCTCAATTAGCAGTTCCCAACTTAGAAGGATGTAAGCTACCTGCTCTGCCACCACAGTGCAGACCACAAACCTTCCTAATATAAAACAACTGGTCTGAAGCCCAAGTGCTTAAACTAAAAGGCTTAGAATGAGTTACACCAAGCAGTAATAAATACAACTGAGTACTTTTAAGATGACGCAAAAGCAAAATAAAGTAGGAAGAAACACAAATACAGTAAAAGCAGATTTTTTTTCCCTGACTGTTTATTTTTAATGGCAGTTTATGTATTGTTACAGATCATTTACACAACTTTTGTTCAGTATGCCTGACACAGGTGTGTTGGATTTATATACATTGCTTTCTTCATAACACTGGTAATCTTTCTGGCATATCATGCAAACACTCTGACATAGTTTGCCCATAGGTAAACAGGTTTACATGTCTGCTGCTGTTCGTGTTGCTTTACATGGTTTTCTGACCAGCAACACTGTTACTAGCCAAGAAACCACACATATTTACATTTAAATGAGGTACACAGATTCCCATTATGCCTACAGTAAGTTTATTGAATCCCCAGGAATGTCTTTAAGTTGTTCTACCACATTTTCATACTCTCAAAACCATGCTCCCAGTACACATATCTTATTTCTGTTATAATAAATTCTTTAGTTTTTTTTTATTCAAAACCCTTATTCATCAACTTGCTTAACTATAAACCAGCTTTTTTCCTTATCACTACCTCCCTCACTGAGCTCTTGTTCTTTGTCACAACAACCAAATCATCAGCATATGACAAGCAGTTTGTATTATTCTTCCCTGTTCAATTTTCCATCTTGCTTCTTTCTTTCATTATAATGGCTTGTCCTTTGGGTGAGATGTTAATCTATGACTCTATCTGCCTACATTGTTGATAACTCTGGTGGAAGAAAAATATTCCATGCATTATCAAAACGAGTAAGGTTTGCTTTATTTGTACATATGCAATATTTACATTCACAAGTTTTAACAATTATTTATACTTTTACATTAGATAAAATGCTTACATCTTTAGTCTTAATTTTTAAGAATATTTCCAGTTTTCATTTCTTCATGCTAATCAGTCATTCTTTACTTCTACACTCTTTCTATCTTCCTCATCCATTCTTCTATATCTATCTTTTTTATTTCAACCAGAACAGATTAATCTCTATTTTTGCAGTATAAAAAAAATACATCTTCTTTTCCACAAAACCCAAATTGCTAAACACAGTATAATCTCATTTTCCAGTTCACATTTCTTTTATTTTTTCATATCACTCATAAAAAATTATGTCCATATTTTTATCATTAAAAATCCCCCCACCCATACTCAGATTTCAACTTTTTTCATAATGTTTATTCTTTTCTTTTCTTTCTTTTTTTTTGCACTCCATAAAACAGTGTTTTACAATGTCTTCATCATCACATTATACTTTCTTTCTTCCATAATTTTATATTACCTTTTACAGGTAATTTGATCAATTTAATTTGCCATTAAAAGTCACATGCTTCATGGAAAATCTCAGATATTTTCTTTCCATTATTTAAAGCATTTTTTACTTCTTCCATAAACTCCTTACATGGAAAAAACAAATAGTAGTTTTCCAAAATCATGTCATACCAGTACATCATCATTATCTATCATATAATATCATTAGCAAATTTTAATTCCATAACTTAACTTTATTTATATATTCTTTTCCTTCTTTTCTTGATGCTTTCATATTTTTCCCCTTTCAAGTTTCCACACCTCTTTGTATTTAACATATACTAAACAAAACTCCTCTGTAGCATAAAATCTTTCTGAACCACCAGTCAAGAGATTCCAACACACTGAGCAGATAAATATATCAAAATATCTTTTATTAGTTTAGCTCTTTCATCCAATGTACATGGACTTCTTCAAAACTAAGAAAATATATCATAACCTACTTCTTTATATATCCCTTATAAGTCACATGACATTTTACTTAATAATCCAGTACAGATATAAAACACACAGATATATATATATATATATATATATATATATATATATATATATATATATATATATGGGTCTAGGACTATTCACTGAAAGCAGATTTCACTGAAACACATTTGACTGTGCACAATTCACTGAAAGCTCAATTCACTGAAAACACAATTCATTGAAACACATTTCACTGAAAGTTATATATGGCTTTTTCCCCACTGTAGTACGCCCTTGGAGTTAGAATATATATATATAGTAAGTGGGGGTGTGGGGGGCATAGCCCCCCACCTATTTTATATATTTTGAACTATACACATGGATACTTGCAATTTCATTAAATTACTCTTTTCTAAACCTAATATATATCCAAACCCCCACACACCCCCTTACTATATATTCTAACTCCAGGGTCGCACTACAGTGGGGAAAAGGCCATATATAACTTTCAGTGAAATGTGTTTCAGTGAATTGAGTTTCAGTGAATTGTGCTTTCAGTGATTTTTGCACAGTCATTTGACTTTCAATGAAATGTGCTTTCAGTGAATTGTCCAAGACCCATATATATATATATATATATATATATATATATATATATATATATATATATATATGTGTATAAATCTAATACAGTTAAAATAAAATATTTAAATTTGAACTTAACAAATACTTAATGTATAAGTAATTACATTTAAAAATTGCTAGGTTAAGTTTCTTAAAACATAAGCATTTCAAACAATAACTTAATGAACAAAATCTCTCTGTTAAAATAAGAATTAAAATCACATTTGCCTGCAACATAACTGCCCTTATCTCCAGCACATTTGCTGAAATATTTTCATTCATTTCTTGGGTGAGGCCTGCCTGCAACCAAGAATAATTGCCAAAATAATTTGTGATACTCTATTCTCATTTCTCATGTTCCCCCTGTTGGATTTTTACTTATTTCCTCTACCACAGAAAAGAGAAAAGAATATCTTTGTACTGCTTAGTATCTTTAAACTGGGCATTCATTTGCAGTTGTGTAGATATATCATAGACATGTTCATGTATGCATTTGTTAGAGTTGTTTCTGTTTTATTCAAGTAAAATGAAGAACTTTTTTGCAGTATGCTATGTAAACTAGCCCCAAACTCAGGCAATTATGATATTTCTTCCCCTTAATTACATTACAGTTTGTCAAAACAATGTTTTCTTTATTTGCTATATACATACAATGTTTGCAAACCCCACATTTATATGTACGTTTGGGACTTCTGTTAGACTCTACATCCATCATTTCCTTATTCAAAATATTTTTTTTTTACATTATAACTTCTCTTAATAAACATTGGGCTGGATGGCTGAGTGAATGCAGCACTCTTTTGGAGCCCTGCACTAATTTCTTTAAAAATATACATGAAAATTTGACCACAAAAAGAAAAAAAATTTTTACAGAAGAACTATTAAGTATTCTGGCAACATTATTACTGAATTTTGTGAAATTACTGCATAATTTTCCTGTCAAAATATTTCAGAGACTTGCTAGAATAAAAAAGAGATGAGTTCTTCAAAGCATTCCCATAGGGACTTTTCACTTAAGAAGGGCATAACATTGATTTCTTCTTCACTTCAAGAACTGACTCTGAAAATATACAGTCTTCAGGAAAATCTAGAAAATTTAAGAAAAAACAGCTTAAAACAAACTGGCACTCTAAAAATGATACAATAGCATCAGACTAAAATTACTGATACAGAAAATGGTTTAAATGCAAGCTGGATAATTACTGAAACAAAACACTTGGCCACTAAATAAGTTAGACAACCTTGCAAATAGAGAAAGAGGATGCAATAAAAAATATTTGGTATACTAGAAAAAAAAATGGAGGGATAAAACATATCAGCATTTTAACCACTTGGTTACCTAATCTATGAAATCCGCAAGAAGGACTATCGTATGATATAGAAAAAGCTCAGAGAGCTATTTGGTAAACCTGTCTCTCTGCAACCTCACCTATGAGATCTATAATGGTAAACTTTCTGTCATTTATAGATAAAGAATTTATTTTTAAAACTACATGGGAAAAATCACTTTTAAAATATGGTCACCACAACATAATAACTGACAATGATTATTCAGCTAGAGCGTGGAACTTAATAAAAATGCAGGCATCCAGTGAAATTCCTTAAACAAAATATAATCAAGTACCAAATAATCTTTCTTGCAAGAGTAAAAATGCAATTATCTTCTGGAAATAGAATTGTCAATACCTTAGAAGAAACAACTTCCTTTGTAAGGAATAACAAAATAATTTACCTTTACAAAAGAGATGGATGAGCTTCTTCCACCCTGAAGAGATCCTTTGATAAAACCACATGGACTGATTTAAAAATATAAATACAAAACTGAACTAACAACAAACTCCAAGACTAAAGCTTTGAAGACTTCACTGATAAAATGAACTGATGATATTTACTTTATTCTGTTTTGAATACATTTTGACTAAAAGCAGAATGTGAGAAAAAGAGTAAAATCAATATAAAAATGGGCAAATCTTTCTCAAAACTAATAGAAGTAGGTGTACATATACCTTGATAAGCATAGAATACTCCTTTATGCACTAAAACTATAACCTTTGAATTTATAACAACTATGCTGTTAGTAATATTAATTTCAGTATATCACTTGTATGAGTGAAAGTGAAATGAATAGCTTGTCATTTGCTGCATGTATTGTCTAGTAATATTATGCCTGCTCTCATACCATTTGATTTTCCTGTACTTGGCTCTCTGACTGATCATTAATGGATTTTGATCCTGGAACTTTTCAAATATGTAAATAGGTGTTTCTTCAGTAAATAGATTTATTTCCTCCTTTATTACATTATTGAATATGTGAGACTGAGACCTCCTATGCATTAATTAGATATTGTTTCTGAGTCCCCTGTCTAGACACTCTTCCTACATTAGCCTCTTACGTTTTGGTTGAAATCAAGGGAATGTGAGAATGGCACTGAGACTTGTGCTTGATGGTTCACATCATAGTGGGGATATGACTGAACTGCTTTAATTATGTAGTGGGATAATAGTGGAGTGATAGCACTGTTGATGTTCATTATTGGTTTTAAATGAAGTGCTTATCTTTTTCTTGACTGACTTGCTGGCATGTAATAAAAATGTCATGGTTGCTAACTTTGTAGCTTTTGAACTCTGACATGTGAATAAGTTGTAACAGGGTTGGATGTGAAAGAGAGGAAAACTGACAAATGATGCTGTTGACCTGAAGAAAAGTGTAGCTTTAATGTGATATGCTTCTCCACACAATATCACTTCCTACATTTAGCTCAAGCCTTTTTCTTCTTTACACTTGAAGTGTAGATTCTCAGCAGTTTAATTTGCCAAGCTTAAATTTAATATTGTGAATGTGAAGTTTTTGAACACTCTCAGCGAGACATGGATACTATATTACAGTTGGGTAGTTTAATCTATTTTTGTCCACCTAGTGTCACTATTAAAACCGTATAAAAGAAAGGGTAAGAGATGAAAGTAAAGACATCAGCATGTTTACTAAAACAAAGAAGAGATGCTTATACAAACTGTATGAATGATAATATTAATATTCCTCATTATGCTCTCCCTGTATTAGGGCGGCCACTGTGGTGCAGTGGTTAGCATTGCCACCTCAAATCAAGAGGTTGTCTAGTTCGATCCACAGCTGGGATGCCTTCTGTGGGGAGTCTGCATGTCCTCCCTGTGGATGCATAGGTTTCCTCCAGGGGCTCCGGTTTCCTCCCACATCCCAAAGTAAGTTGATTGGACACTCTAAATTGACCCTAGGCATGAGTGTGTGTGTGTGTGTGTGTGTGTGTGTGTGTGTGTGTGTGTGTGTGTGTGTGTGTGTGTGTGTGTGTGTGTGTGTGTGTGTGTGTGTGTGAGTGATCCTGCTGTGGAAGTTTGGGTGGTGGGCTGGCAATTCAACACTATAAAAACTCCACTGCCAATCATGAGCGGACAGATGATCTGCTGTGGCGACCCCTAACCAGGAAATAGCCAGAAGAAGAAGAATGCTCTCCCTGTATTAAAGAGCAAAACAGTATCAGTAATATGAAATACTCCTTTCCAAACAAAGTGAGTTTATATGTGAACTTATTAATGTTTATGCTTTCACTTAACACAATTATGCAACAATTAAATAGAATGGATAACAGGATTAAGGTTTACTCTGTAATAATTAAAACCTGTAAATTAATAGTAAATGGAAACAGTAGCCTGTATGTTTATGTGGTCACTCTTTCACTGTAATACAACAGACTACTTACTTCAATATTTAACAATTAGAGCCACATCTAACATAAGTACCTTTTGAAATAGATAAACATAACAAACATGAATTACTAACAGAATGTGCTGGAGAAACAGAAAGAGAGAATGATAATGATATAAATAAATAAGGCAAAGGAGAAAGAAAAAAATGGATGGAAGGTATGAGAATGAAAAGAGAAAAGGGGAGGAGAAAGAAACGATGGGCCAAGAATGAAAAAATGGAAGAAAAGAGGCAATGAGATAAGAACTATTTTTTTATTAAAAAAGAAACATGGTTATACTTGAAAATAAGTCACTGTCTGTACCACTTTTTCAAAATGATCAGATTAGACTCTAATGAACAGAATGAATAATTTAATATCTATTGTTTGGTTTGTGTGCAAGGAATAATTGAGTCAATATATATATATATATATATATATATATATATATATATATATATATATATATATATTACTAAGCTAGGAATTTTGATAATTCTATGTACATAGATAAACTATTTAATTTCTTATATACATTTTTAAATAAAAGTTTTACATTGCCTGGATATATACTCAATGGTATTCTTATATGTTATGGAGGATGAAAATTCTGTAGACTGACCATATAAATCAAATTAACAAAAATTAAAATAAAAAAAATGACGATAATACTGATACACTTACACAATATATTTTTTCTTTTATGGATTTGACACTACTCTCACTAAACATTACTGGACAAAATAATCCTAGGAAAATTTACGATTTATTACAATTTTTAGGGGGAGACTTCAATTGTATATTAAAAAACACTGAAACCACTGCAAAAAGAAAATGAAGGTTGAACCCTTCCGCAAAAGTTCTTAAAAACTGAATAGAGTTACTAAATTTAAAAGTTACATTCCCACTAAAAGAAAGCAGATCTCTAAATTTTACTCACTATTCATTTAACAATGGAACACAAAATAAAACTGATAAAATATTCAGTTTGCAAGATACAATAATTTAATATTACCTCCTGTCCAATTTCTGATCATAATGTTCTTATCTTAAAAAAATAAAACCACATATAAGAGGCTCCCATACATTACCAGAATTAAATCTTATTTGACCAAATTAAACAATTATATACCTTGGTTACTTCCTGAAGCTGAATTCTTCATAAAACCAAATTGCACTGAAGAAAAAATAAGATTATGGTTTGGGACTCACTAAAAGCATGCATATATATATATATATATATATATATATATATATATATATATATATATATATATATATATATATTTATATATGGCTCTACTTCATAATGTCTAAATTTTAGAATGCCGACAACCATATGGCTGACATTTAAAATCTCGACATTATGAATAAATCCACCCACCCCCCAAACTCCCCGTTATACCATCTCCGAGATGACACTACAGTGCAGGAATGGAAATCTTTCCAATCCGCACTATAGTGAGATGCCAGTTTCCCATTGTCGGCAATCCGAATGTCGATCATATGGTGTCAGCCATATGGTTGTCGACATTCTGGACTGTCAGCAATGTCAGGTAGACCCATATATATGTATATATATATATATATATATATATATATATATATATATATATATATATTTAGATAGATAGATAGATATATTGAGATATATATGTATGGCAGATCATTATAACAGAGGTGGCTAACTTCACGGCACCCATGCAAATGGAAAATAGTTGCATGACTGCCAAATCATGCACATATGCACTGTACAAACACGTACACAAATGCATGGATCTCACCATACCCAATAGAACTAAGATGCTCTCCTGAAAAAAAAGGAAGCCAATCCGGTGGTCCCCTGCCATAAACAAATTCTACAACAGAAGGAGGAAACTGATGCAGAATAAGGTGAAGTCCCAAGACTGGAAAAACTCCCTTATCAGCCTCAACAAAAGGTTGAGATCCCTCATCAAATCCTCTAAAGCTTGCTATGAAAACAGAATTGCAGCAGATAGTAAAGATAACCAAAAGGCCTTCTATAGTTATGTAAAGAATCTCTATGGCAATACCCAGATTTGCTCTGAGCTACTGCACAATGGTACCTCCTATACCGAGCCAATAGATATTCCAAATATACTGGCGGACAGATTCAGTGCTACCTTTACCCCTCTCTCCCCCCCAAAGGACCAAGCACAATACCAGTAGATTGCCAGGCACCCAGTATTATTGCTGCATAGGTAAAACCAGCATTGTCCAAGGCCAAGAATACAGCTTCTATGGGACCTGATAGTATCCCTGGCTGTGTCCTACATGAACTTCATTGTGAACTGGCACCTCACCTGTGTGCCCTGTTCAATCACAGCCTCACCTCAGGCTTTGTCCCTACTGAATGGCGCACTGCTACAGTCATCTCTCTCCACAAAGGAGGAGCGACTACAGACCCCAGGAACTATCACCCCATTAGTCTGATGAGTCTGATATGCAAAGCTATGGAACCCATCATCATGGCTAATAAACAAGGATATAGGGAATCTTCAGACTCTGGATCCTACACAGTTTGGTTTTGTGAAGGGTAGATCATGCCTGCTCAACTTGGTTGACTTCTTTGAGTCAGTCACCAGAGCTGTGGATGAAGGTAAGGTGGTTTATACAGCCTACCTTGATCTGGCCAAGGCCTTTGATACCATTTCCCACTCAGAAATCATAGAAAAACTTACTAAGCTAGATATCAACCCCTATATCACTAGGTGGGTTGCAAACTGGCTCACAGATAGAACCCACATTGTGAAAGTAGTTGACTCCAAGTCAGACTGCCGACCAATCACGAGTGGAGTCCCACAGAATTCAGTCCTGGGTCCTCTCCTGTTTGGTATCTACTTCTCTGAAGTCCTGGCCAAAACAAAGGGACTCTGGCTGACAAAGTTCGCAGACGATTGCAAGTTGGAAGCTATTATTAACTCTGCGAGTGATGTTGACATCCTCCAGAAAGGCATCATAGGTTCATAGATTAGTACTAAGCTAACTGCCCTTGTGAGCCATTTTGAGCCTAGCCAATTATCCCTTGTGAGACTCAAACCCTGCACCTTGTGCTTGCAAGGCAAGCACCTTAACCATTAGGCCACCCTCCCAACCCGGGTGAGACCAATGACTGGTGTCAGAATCATGGCCTTAAGCTCAATGCCAAAAAATGTGTCTTTATCCCCTTTGGGAAAAACCCAGTTCCCTTGAATTACCACATTGATGGCAGTCCACTGAATGCAGAAGGCATTATAAGAGATCTGGGAACACAGGTTGACAGCAACCTTTCTTTTGACACCATGTTGCCACTGTGGTCAGAAAGTCCTTCTATGTGGCACATCTCATTACTAAGGGTTTTGCATCCAGGAAGAAAGAGGTCATTGTCTCCCTCTACTCTTTCCCTAATGAGGCTAATCGAGTACAATGCCCCATTTGGCATGTACCTCACTAGACACCTGCAATAACTGGAGAGGCTGCAAAAGTACCTCACAAAGAGGATCCTAGGCCTTAAACACTTGTACTATATGGAAAGACTCAAAAACCTCAAACTATTCTCTGTCTCATATCACCTACATAGAGGCGATCTCTGCTTGACTTACAAAGCCATGTCTGTTAGAAATGCTACATCTAAAGAAATCCCAATCCCTCTGCACTGCACGCTCCAGAGACCTCAACCTCATTACCACAATCAACAGAACATGCTGGAGGGACAGGTTCATAACCCAGAGACTGCCCGTGCTATGGAATAGACTTCCCATACATGTCAAACAGAGCACCTCACTGGCCTTCTTCAAGAGAAATCTTGATGAGTGGATGGGAAATAAAAAATTCACCCGGGGATCACTCCAGTGGCTCTACTCAACAGAGGCACTAGGAACTAAGGTTGGGTGGCACGACGCTGAGGTAATCCTATGGGCTAGGCTTGTAAAGGCTTCAGGGCCATTAGCCTAATACACACCTATGAACCTATGAACCTTTGAATGAAAAGAGAAAGAAACACATGAAGACAGAAAGCAGAAAGAAGCAAAGTCCATGTAATAATGTAGATGGGGCTTTTATTATGTTATATCACTATAGTCATAAGTTTATTATAGAAATAATATGAAAGTATTGTGAAATGTTAAGGTTCCATATACATTAAATGTTTTTTTCAGAATCCCCCATGTTTATTTTTAAGAGAAGTTATAATGTAGAAAATATTTTGGAGAAGAAAATGATGGATATAGAGTATAACAGAGGTCCCAAAAGCACATATAAATGTGGGGCTTGCAAACAATGTACATATATAACAAATACAGAAAGTAAAGAAATCCACTAAAGGCAAACACAAGGTCATGCTGCTTAATGCTAAGACCTTAAGCATTAAACTGCACTCCCTGGAAGCACTCTTCACCATGGAAGATGCTGACATTTGTTCAGTCACTGAGACTTGGTTCAAGGCCACTGACAGCAGCTAGGCCGTATAAGGCTACAATGCCTTTCACATGTTCAGACAACAAAATGAGCAAGAAAGAACTAGAGGTGGAGGTGTATCCAACTTCATTAAACCCAAACACTCCTTTGAGCCTGCTGTAACAGCACAACTCTCTTGAGCTACTCCAGTTCCAATTAACTATAGGTAAAATGCCCCTCCACATCATCACTAGCTACATGTCCCCTACCATGAACAAGGAGATGCACGCCGCCTACCTGGACTTGCTAGAGTCACTCAGTTTACAGCCACACATATTGTTCTTGGGAGATTTCAGCTACCCTTCTGTTGATTGGGTGACTTACATGAGCATGCACATGATTTCTATGAGGTTCTTGGACTTTCTTAATGCAAATGCCGAGGAACAGTTGGTCGGCACCCCAACAACGGGCTCAAATGTCCTGTGCCTGGTGCTCACCAACACGAAGAGATCACTGATTTAACCCCTGTGTGTTGCCCTCTGTGGTAATGTCAGATCATAAATCTGTCTTGTTTGAAGTAAAGATCAACCCTGACAACCCCACAGGAGTAAAAAAAAACTGAAAAATTTCTCCAAAGGAAACTACTGCCTACTAAGCAATGCAATAAAATGTTTCAAAGCCCCTGCCAGCATAGCCAACAATGACTCCTATACAGAGGAATACACAAGTGCCCTATACAGCCAGTTAATACATTGACTTAGCTGTACCCAACAGGAACAAAACCAGGTCTTCCTTAAAAAATACAAGCTACCCTGGTGGACTGAAAGTATAAATAAGCTATAACAACAAAAGAAAGAAACTGATATCTAAGAACAGGAGGGTACTTGCTCAACAGAGGAAAAATATCCTCCACAGCTTGAACAAGAAAATCAGATATCTTGTTAAGTCTTTTATGACTAGCTATGAGTCTAAATTAGCATCCCTAGCTAAATAGCTAGTAGTAAGCTAGTAGTAATAAGCTAGTATTCTTTAACTACATCTTAGGGAATGCCCAGATGTGTGCTGAACTTACAGTGGATGGTACCACTCACACTGAACCTGAGGACATTGCCAATCTACTAGCCAACAGATTTGGCAAAACTTCACCCCCCTGTCCCCAACCAGACACACTCCAATGCATTCCTGACACCAGTCATCTACTGAGTATCTCCAAAGAACAAGTCATGCAAGCACTTTCCAAGGCCAAAACACAACCTCTATGGGAGCAGATAACATCCCAGGTTGCTTACTAAACAATCTAAAACAAGACCTAGTGGAACCACTCAGCACTCTGTTTAACCATAGCTTGAGGACTGGCTTTGTCTCAGCAGAGTGGAGAACATAAAAAGTAATCCCTTTGCACAAAGGGAGTTCATCAACTGACCCTGGGAACCATCAACCCATAAGCCTAACCAGCCTTATCTGCAAGGCCATGATCATGGACCTTATCTACAAGGACATAGGCAACCTTAAAACTCTTGAACCTCATTTGGTTTCATCAAGGACAGATCTTGCTTATTAAACCTTTGAGAATGTCACCAAAGCCCTGGATGAGGGCAAAACAGTACATACCACCTATCTTGATTTAGCCAAGGCCTTTAACACAATCCCCAATCACAACCAGCAATAAGGTGTGTAACTGTTTCCAACTCGGTTCCACAAAACCTACATATGTCTGTTTCTCCCACATGTTCAATGGACTTAGTAAACCAGTGGGTACACAGCCCACTATCTTGGGCTGCCAATATTAACTTTTCATTTCTTGATGTAAATTCACCTCTCCTTAACCATTCCTGCATTCATTCTTGATTAACATGAGGCTCTTCCAGACGTTTTTTATACTTGCAACTATATTTATGTTTTTTTCCACATTTCTTGCCTTCTCATCTGATCCTTCACCTTATATTCTTTCTTTTATTTTTTAGCACATTCAGTTGCTGCCTGGTTTTTATCTACTTCTGGTTTGATTCTCATTCCTGCTTGATGTCTATATGCTTCTGCTAAATTAAGCAGAGATGTCATCTTGGATTTATTCTCCTCATGTTTCAAAACTTTCACCACATTTGGATCTTGTGAGGTCAATAAATATGTGTAGAGTCCCACGATTGCAGATCTATACATGTAATCAATTTCAAGGAGGCCCATCCCTCCTTCAGAATGGGGAATATATAATCTTGGTTTACACTGATTTTTATTAATCATTTGGTGAGCATGAAACATCCTTCTTGCTTTGATATCCAATTTATCCAACACTTTTTGGGGCCAGTCAATCACTCCAAAACTATAAGTTAGGACGGGAAGAGCAAACTGATTTATAGCTTGGATCTTGTTCCTAGGTGTCAATGCTATTTTCAGGATTAATTTAAGTCTTCTAAAGTACTCCTTACTAAGCCTTATTCACATTTGTTCATGTTTTATTGCTGATCCTTCATCATTTCCCAAGTCTTTATACACACCCTTTTGCTCAAGTTCTTTTATATCACATTCTTGTCACAAACTGATGTTTTCCTGGTGCTGCAATTTTCCTTTTTTAAAGGTTGCTTTTGCACATTTATCAAGACCAAATGACATTCCAATATCATCTGAAAAAGTTTTGACAACCTGCAGCTGTGCTTTCAGTTCCTCATCTGATGAGCTATACAATTTTAAATCATCAACAAAGAGAAGATGAGAAGTCATTAGACTTTGTTATTTTCTAGAAGCCAAATTGCAGCCATGGCCTAGGCTCTTAAGTAAGCAGCTTAATGGGTTAATGGCGAGGCAGAATAACAAGGGTGACAGAGAGTCACCCTGGAATATCCCCTTGAATTTTTATCCCTGGGATAATAATCTGTCCTTTATCATGGCTTAATTGCAAAGTGGTCTGCCACTGTTTCATGGTTACTGTAATGTAATTAATCAGTGTAGGGTGTATCTTATACATTTTTAAGCACTCTTTTATCCATGAATGTGGGATACTATCAAGTGCTTTTTTGTAGTCAATCCATGCCATACTTAGGTTCTTCCCCTTCTTACAATTCTCCACTATAACTTTGTTTAATAACAAATGGTCCTTTGTTCCATATGACTTTCTTTTATTGCCCTTTTGTTTTACTGCCATAATTGTTTTCTTCTAAATTATTATAAACTCTGTCAGCATCAATTCCCGTGTATAGTTTGTATGTTGTCGGAAGACAAGTTATTGGTCTATAATTTTTAGGGTAGCTTGCAGGTTCACTCTTAAGTAAGAACATTGTTTTTCCAGATATTAACCAGTGTGGTGTGTGTTTGGGGTGCATATATAAATAGTTCTTACTCATGGCTAAATCATTGTGCAAAGAAGTTAATACTTTAAGCCAAAAGTTAGGTACTGCATCTGGGCCTGGGGTTTTCCAGTTAGAGGCTTTTCTCAACTTTATTTCAATCTCTCTAGTTGTTATTTCATCCCATTTCATATCCTGTACCTTTAAACTTCTTATTATCTCTTTTACTTCTTCTATCCATTTAGCACCTTTATTATGTTCCACAGGATCTTCATAGATACTTCTCCAAAATCTATCAACTTCCTCTTTTTTTGGCGGTTTATCTATTCCTTTTACCTTATTTCCCAGTTCTCTATAAAACTTTTTGGGTCATCAATAATTTGTTTATTTTCTGTTTTTCCCTTATATTTATCTTTGTATCTTCTAAGTCTTTCCACCTGTTTTGTAATTTTTAGTTTGTTATCTCCAATAGTGTATAATAGATCCTGGTCTGTTCTAATACCATGCATTGCTTTTATCACATCTGTCTTTCTTAATATTTTCATTGATCTGTTCCCGCTTCTATAATCTTCTAACAATGATACTTCTTGTCTTAGCTGCTTTATAGTTTTCACTATTCGATATTTCCATGATAGTATTTGCTGTTGTCCCCTCTTTTCCCTTGCTACCCTATGTTCCTGTGATAGAACTTTATCAGTTATTAATTTAGCAGCACAGTAATATATTCTTTACTTCTGTTATATAGCATGGGTCTCTATGGACAGTGGTAATTACTTTGTTCATTTGTTTTATCAAGCTTCTGACTTTGGGGTTTTATTAACCTTCTGCAGTCTATTTCTCTCATTCATCTTGATATATCTGTCTTTGTCTATTAAATCAAGCAACTCTTCTCTTAATTCTTTTTCTTCCATACTGAGGGCACATCTCTTGTTTTCTATTCCCTGTGGGCATTCTATAGAAAGTTCTATAGCATCTTCCTGTGGCACACTCTCTTCAATTTCATCCTGTGTCTTCTGTTGTTCTGTCATATGGGAACTCAATGGCCTATCACTCCTCAACATTGACTGCATCAGAGTTTCCACAGTTTCCTGTTTCTTTCCTTGCTGTCTAGCTTCAAATTAATGTTTATACTGGTTTCTTGTGGAAGGCTCCAAAATATCTTGATATGGCACCTGACCAGTTACTTCCTGCTCCACTGGTTTCCCCTTAATTTGGATATCCATTGCTCTATCCTGTTGTGGTGCTTTCTGAGTTTGATTTTCTACACTGAATCCTTCTTTTTGCAACTGTTCCATTACTTCAATTTCTATTTATTTGAATTCTCCATTACTCATCTCTTTTTCTACTTTTCCTTAGTCTTCTTATTTTTTGTATTGTAAAGTTTTTCATATCCAGATTCCTTTGCCTATATTTTTCTTCAAATATCTTTGGTGCTGCTCTTTTTGTATTAATTCATTTTGCTTTCTCCTTTGCATAACTGTTACACCATATTAATTCTCTTTTCCTTTCCCCTTTCCATATTTCTTCTTCACATGTCTCCTGGTCTTCTTGCTGTCTCCCAGGTGGGGATTAACCCATGCTTTAGTAGATGAGTAGCAAACTGGCTCATCAACAGAGTGCACACTGTCAACGTTGGTGAGTCTGCCTCCACTAGTAGACCAGTTGGGTAACACAAGGATCTGTGCTGGACCCTCTACTGTTTGGAATCTATTTCTCTGAAGTCCAGGCAAAGGTAGATGGCCTGTGGCTCACCAAGTTTTCAGATGACTGTAAACTGGGTGCAATCATTGAGATTCCCAGTAATGTTAACATATTACAGAAAGGGGTGACACAGACAAGTGATTGGTGCCAAACTCACAGACTTAAACTTAATGCAAAAAATGCCTCATTATCTCCTTTGGCAAAGAAGTCACCCCTGCTAATTATGATATAGATAGCAGCTCTCTAAGGTCAAACTCAGTGGTGTGAGACTTGGGAGCACAGGTTGACAGCAATCTAAACTTCGATCACCATGTCTCTGCTGTGGTAAGAAAAGCATTCTACATTGTAGATCACATAAATAAGAGTATCACATCCAAGACCAGGGAGGTTATAGCTCCACTGTACTTGACCTTAGCAGGCCACTAATTGAGTACAATGCTCCCTTTTGTATGTACCTCACCAGCCACCTGCAGCAACTGAAGAGACCACAGAGATTTTTAACTGAGAGAATCCAGCGCTTCCAAAACATGACAGACATGGAAAGACTGAAAGCCCTGTCACTGCACTCTGTATTACACAGGCTGCTGAGAGGTAACCTGTGCCTGACCTACAGAGCAGTCTCAGACCCTACTCTAATGGAAATGCTGGACAACTGCAAATTAAATGTGACCAGAATAACTCACTTCAGGGACTAGCTGGTGACATTAACAGAACATGCTGGAGATACAGATATATCTCCCAGCAATTGCTGCTCCTCTGGAACAAGCTCCTACTCCATGTGAAGCAGAGCTCCTTAATGACCCTATTCAAGTTCAGTCTTGACAACTGGATGAGTGACCATAAATTCACCTATGTCCCTCATGTACAGGGGCAGTCAATGATGGTCACAGAATAACTTTGCTAACAATGACCATCTAAATATCGTCAGTAAGGTTACTTGGGTTATTACATGGGTAGGCTTATAAAGACCCGAGGGCTATTAACCTAGTAACCTCCTATGAACTTATGAAACTATGACAAGCTGTAATAAAGTAATTAAGGGAAAGAAATATCATACTTGTCAGAGAAGGAGGCTAGTTTACATAGTATGATGTAAAAATGTCCTTCATTTTATGTGGGCAAAGCAGAAAGATCTCTAAAAATTGTATAAACAAACACATTTCTGATACATCTAAACAAGTAGAAATTAATGCAACAATGAAATGTATAAACCAGTGCAAAAATATTGTGTTCTTTTTTTTTGTGGAAGAGAAACTAAGTAAGGATCCTAGAAGGGGATCATGGAAAACAAGAATAGAGTGTTAGGAATTATTTTGGCAGCTATCCTTGGATGCCAGCAGCCTCCTGGGTTTGAATGAAAATATTTCTATAACAAGTTAGCTGAAGATGAGGGTAGCTATGCTGTAGGTTAATGTGATTTTAATCCCAATTTTTACACACATGTTGCTGTTTGAAATATTTAATTTTTAGCAAACTTAATAACCTAACAATTGTTGAATTTATTATTTATAAATCATTAAGTCTTTGTTAGGTAGTAATTTAAATATTTTGTTATATTAAATATAACTGTTTTTTATATGTTTGTGTTTTATGCATTTAAGGGCTAAAGAATTACTTGACAATTAATTAAAATGTGATGTGCTTTATAAGTGATATATAAAAAGTAGGGTATGATATTGTTAGCTCTGAAGATGTTCATGTACATTGGATGAAAGCACTTCTTCTTCTTTCGGCTTTTCCCTGTTAGGGGTCGCCACAGTGGATCACCTGTCCACTCATGATTGGCAGTGGAGTTTTTTACGGTGTCGAGTTGCCAGCCCAGCACCCAACCTTCCACAGAAGCCACACACATGCACACACTCACACCTATGGGCCAATTTAGAGTGTCCAATTCACCTGCAGCATGTCTTTGGGATGTGGGAGGAAACCGGAGCACCCTGAGGAAACCCACGCGACCACAGGGAGGACATGCAGACTCCGCACAGAAGGCACCCCAGCCAAGGATCAAACTGGAAAACCTCTTGCTGTGAGGCAGCAATGCTAACCACTGCACCACCGTGGCAGCCCCACATTGGATGAAAGCACTAAACTAATAAAAGATTGTTTGAAATATTAATCTGCATGGTGTTTGCTGAAAATTTTGTTCACTCAGTGTGTTGGAATTACCTTTGCTGGTAGTCCAGGAAGTTTTTACATTACATGAGAGTTTTGTTTCTGGTTTATGTTTAACATATAACTACTCTCCTCTTGTTTTAGTTTCACTTTTATAAAATTAGTTAAAACTCAAAAAACGATGTCTAGATGCTAAGAATACAGCAGGAACTTTTCTAATTCAAAGCTGCTTCTGTTTTATTATGTAACATTTCTCTTCTTACTGAATTCAGTTTTAGCCCCATATGAAACTAAAAAAAAATCTCTAATAACTCTTTTCCTGACCTTACTGGAAAGATATACACCTCCAAATAAAAACATCCCCAAAACATATGCATTTGTCATAGACCGTTTTTTTGAATGATAAATATTTTTTTTTTCCTCAAATGCAATACATCTTTAATTGTTCTATAATTTTCTTAGAATTGTCCTACCACTTCTTCATACTATTATTCCAAGTACACTTATCTCCTTCCTGTTTATAAAAAATATTTTTTTACCTCCCTAAAACCCTTACTCATCAACTTGTTTAACTATAAACACCCTTTTTAATATTCCTTCATTCTATCCATCATTGATTCCTTATGTTTTTTTTTTTTTTTTTTGCCACAACAACTAGATAATCAGCATATGGCAAGCAGTTTGTATTACTGTTCCTTTCTCCATTTCCCATCTTGTTTCTTACACTCCATGCATACATGTTTGTAGAATTGCATTCATAACCAGTACAAGCAAGTATACTGAATGAGCATCCTTGTTTCACCTATATCTTAATCCCTGATTAACATGCATCTAGCCATTCATCCAAGAAATTTCATAACATTTTATTACATTAATAATCCTTTTTTCTATACCATATGGTCTTAAATACTTCATCATAGCCTTATGACTCATCCTGTTATAAACTTTTGCTAAATCAAAAATTATTACACTTACCTCCTCATTTTCTCTCAATATCAAGCCCGCCGCTTCTTTCACAATTAACATTTATTTCACTTATCTCTGTTTTACGTCAAAAACTCCATCCCCAGTTAATTCTTCCAACATCTTCTGCATTCAGTTTTGTAATATTTTTGTAAATATTTTGAAATCTGTATTCCCTACGGTTAATGGTCTCAATTTTTTACATTTCCTGTTATCACTTTTCCATACAAAATGAATCCCTCTCCACATATTTTCTTACCTTATTCCATCTCAATCGATTCATTCAATATCTTAATAAAAGTTTTTTTTTCATTATAGTTGCTCCCTCTTAATGCCTATACATGAAATCCTCCATTCCTGGTGCAGATCCCTTCTATTTCTTATTGTCTCGTCTTTCTCCATTCTAATTTGTTTTTTTCTAAACACTTTTTAACATTTTCCAATATTTGTTTCACTTCCCATTTTAATTGTTCTACTTCTAGTTTATTCTCATGCATATTACTTACAAACCATTCCACCACCGCCATATTTTTTCTTGTTTATATCTTATATTACCTTTCCATCTATAATTGCTTCCGTCTTTTCTTTTATTTTCTTTTTTTTACTTCTTTCCCTAAAAAATGTGGTATCTCTTCTTTTTTTGCCTTTTAGGAACTATATTTATGTAACTTAGCCTTTATATAATCTCTTTTGTTTTGTACACTTCTCTTTCAATTTCCCTTTCAGCATTATTAACGTGTTATATTTCATTTTCATATGTTATTAATATTTTCCTTATATTCCATCTTATTCCTTTTTCTTATATTTCATTCCATTTCTAAACAAACCTTTTTATATTTTTTCTTATATACTGTCCACCAAAATGTAAATTTTTCATAAAACACACTCATTGTCATACGCTTCTCCAATATTTTTTTCCCATCTTCCATCATTTCATTATTTTTAGTTATTTTACCTATTAATCTTTTGATTCCATTTTCTTCCTTTCATCTTTTTTTTTTGTCGCCACTTATTGCAACTTGTACTGTGATCAGAAAGTACTGGCATTTCAAAGTCCCTTACCTTTTTCATACCTTTTGAATATAACACATAATCAATTTCTGGTTTAACTCCCCCCATAAGTCCATATTTCCTGGACTGATGTTGATGTCCCACATTTCATCATTTATTTCATCACTTTTACATCATGTGCTATTTTCCTCTGTCATTCCTTAAGTTACAGTTAAAGTATTCTACCATTATTGTTGACATATTTACCAAAGCAAAATGTAATTATTCCTTAAACATCTTTTTCCTTTCAGTCATATTAGTATTAGTGTAATTTGCTATTATACTCAAATGCATTTCAGTTTTCCTAATAACATATATTACCACTCTTCCTGGTAGTATTGCAGATACATCTAATAGCTTTATTTCCATATTATTTTATCAAAATACCTATTCTTCAACACAACTCTTGACCCTCTGAGTAAATAATTATCCTCCCCCAGACTGTGTCAGTTGTTTTCCTTTTTTCCTTTTTCACTTATTCATATCCAATAAAATATCACTTCCATATCTAACTTCTTACACTCCTCTCTCATTAACAAACTCCTTATGTAATTTCTTATTCTAGTCATAGTCCTAATATTCTTAGACCATCATTTTGCATTTTTTGCATCTTTCTTAATTTTATTTTCTTCATTTCTTCTAACCATACTCTGAATAAAATTTTCATCAGTCTGTTCCTGTTTATTCTCCCTCTTTCTAACTCCAAATATTTTCTTTCATCACACCTCAAAGCTTCAAACTTATTTTTCTTGAATTTTATTTTTTGACTATAACTTATTTTCTTCATTCTTTCTTGTTTCTTCTTCAGTAATTAACCCTTCTACCATGTCTTACATAATAAGCTCATTATTATTTCCTTCTACTTCAACAATTTCATAATGAAGGGCAATCAAACCATAAATTCCTATGAATACTGCATTTCAGTGTTTAATTTTCATTAAAATTCATGCCAATATGCCTCCTCTTTCCACAACGCCCACATCTTTTATTACATTCTTGCAACATCCCACATTGCCTGCATCTTCTTTTGCTACATTCTTGGATTAAACAAATTTCATCTCCACAAAGAAAAAAATCATTGGGCTACTAGCACCAATACACAATATTTCCCCTTTTTGCTTTGTCCACTAACATTTATTATATTTGAAACTTGTTGCAATTTTCCATCGTGCACATTCTCTGTCACACACTCTCCCCACCCATACATTTTCATCATATTTTCTTTATCATGTACTTTGCTTAAAATTGTAAGGAAATAGTTTTAGTTCCACCACATCATTGACAGATATCCTAAACTGAACAAATATCTTTCTTTTCAGCTGCATAAACAAATTTAGAATGATATAATTAGTCCAAGGCAAATCAGAGTCCTTTTTCTCTAGTTCTATTATAAATCTATCTAGTGACAAAAAGTTTTAAAAGATATTTCAGAAAAAATTTCTGTCCCTAGATAAATTAATGCTGTTATATATCTTTTAACTGGAATTCCAAAGACAATATTGCAATGACCATAACATCATATATATTAATACTTCAGAACTTTTATTTATAATCCTTACTATAAGTTGTCTCTTCTGGATTTAACTCCTTATGCCATTGTCTGCCCTCTTTCTTCTTTCACTTGCCCTCCATTTTTTTCTTTTGATTCACTGCATCCACATAAGGAAGTCTTATTTCACTAAACAGCAAATTATCCTGTAGCAAGAGTATGCCCTTAGAACTTTTTTTTTCACAGGCTCCTTCTATTCCCCCAAAATAAGATAGACCATATTGCACCATATAATTTCCTCATACTTTTGGTTCTTCATGATTTATTAATTCCATCAAAATGGGAATGTCCCATCCCCTGCCTACCGTGTCCACCACTATTGCCTCATCTCCTTCCATCTCTCTTAGAAAACTTCACTCTGTCATGTGTCTTACTGTTAACTCCTATCTCCCTGTTTGGCTTCTCTGAGCACTAGCAGCCACCCTCTGGTGCCATGCAGTATCCCAAAAAGGTAGGAGAGGTTCCATGGTTCCCGTACTAAAACTTCCATAGTCAGTATGACTAACACCTTGGGTCCCCCTCTAAAGATGCCTCTAACCTAGATGAACTGACAGACTCAATAAAGCAAAACTAACTAACTAACTAACTAACTAACTAACTAACTAACTAACTAACTAACTAACTAACTAACTAACTAACTAACAATTAATAATCTTTCTATTAAGTACAACTTTTTCAACATCATTTACGTCACTTTAAACATCAACATTGCAAAATCATAGGTAAAGCTCTTTTACACCTATTGATAGATGTAATTTCCATAATTTTGTTTTTAGAGTGAGTACCTTCAGGATCTAGTAATAACTTAATAACATCTTCAAGCTACATAATTGAAATTTTCCCACTTTATGAGAAGAATACTTCCAGCAATGAAATATCTGATTTGGAGTTTCAGAAGTAACATCATCTCTGATTAATATTTCAGTCTTTTCCATCTCCTTAAAAGCTTTCAGAGGTTCTACAGGAAGCTGAGAAGAAAGAAACTTTGGTTACTACTATCTCACTCCTTCTGGAGGACATTATTTCTCAAATGGCACAAGACGCATCTCAAGATCACCCTCCAGTGAGGCAACACTATTTGCTGTTGACAATGCATAGACAGAGGAAACCATACTTTCAGCTGCAGTACAATTACTTGTAACAATTACAATACTGTGCACATTTTGACTTAGACATTCTTTACTCTATCAGATAAGAAGTAGGTATACTCCAACCACTCCACCCAACAAAATTCACAGCACAGAGCTCACAAATTAGCATCAGTCTCTTAATGAGTGTTTTCAAGACTATGTGTGGTAAAGTGGTTGAAATAACTTATATAAGCAGCAAAATGAAAACAAACCAGGACTTTTGGCATAAGTTGCACAAGAATCACCCTTGTTTCCATCATTCTGGTCTGTTAAACACACTAAACATCAGAGTTCTATGAAATACATTTAGTTCTTATTGCACAACCAATATATAGTCAGTAGTGTAGATTTTTTCAACACAGTTAAACTGAACTCCAGCTTTTTGCACCAAACACACAGCTATTCTACAATGAAAATGAAAGCTATACAGTGTACTTATCTATTTCACACTACCGTTTGAGTCTAAGTGAATTAAGTGTTGTTTTTAGGCAACAAGTCAGGAATTCCCTCCTGCTTCAGCAAAAGACAAAAAATATATCTGCAGTATACGGGTGCTTTCAGGTAGAAGCCATCTTCTTAAGCCGCCACTGAATTCTGTTTAGGAGGATGTCTGTGAATCTTCATGAATCCTTAATGTGTGTCCCTTCTTTACTGCAGACTTTTAAACTATAAGATCTGACAGACCAAACAGAAAAGGTGGAGAAGTAGCACTAATTTTTCATAAGTCACTCAATGTAGTACCCTACACTAACCCCATCCCACAATTCTCAAACACTGAAATTACCACGGCCCTTCTAAAATGTAATAACTACAAACATCTTTGTATTATTACCCTCTACATACCCCCTGGAAACAACTTCCCCCTACTAGAAGAAATACCTTGTGAGGCTGACATCTGTGCAACTCACTGTGGGCTGTAGAACAGTGGCTGCTGTTTTTTTTTACCATTGCTACATTTATCTGCAAAAGCTCATTGACAGCTTTTGGTAGAACATTGTACTCATCGACATAAACTTGATATAGTGATGTTGTTTCTATAGAACTGCTACACTGAGACAGACTCATGTTGTGCCATATAGATTTCTTGCTTTAATGACCATTCATAAATCTTATGGAGAAAGTTCACTCTGCTGTCAACTGCCTGTGGTGCCATTCCTATCCATGCCTTAGTCAACACACTCCCTCAGAATCGGTGCCTGCTGTGTTACTCCATCAGCAGTAGTAATGTCTACTCGCACAGCAGCTACAGCTCCATATGTTGGGCATACAATGGGGATACTACAAGCTATCTAGCAGTGGGTACCAAAGCTGCAAAAGGCAAATCCCCACACACATAGGCATATTCTGTAGATGTGTCTAAAGGAGTAAAATTTGGACTCGTCTCATATGTTTCAAACCCAACTTCTACTATATGGTCATTTACTCCAGTCACACCTATAACTTCTGCTGAGGGGACAATGCCCACATGGTGTGCTGTGTGTTGGCCCAATTGTGACAATGTTCTAATTTCACTAGGCACCTGCATCTGACCACCAACATCATCTTATGTTTTCACTGCTAACCAAAGTCTTGTGCTGGAGCAGGGTGCAAATCTACAGATGTAGCCACAGACTCAGTGATTAAAGCAGCAGCAGTGAGAGAATAAGGCTTGAACCCTGTACCTTGGGCCCAAGTGGCAAGAGCCTGAATTCCCTACCCACCACCATTTGTAAAAATGTTGCAGGCTTTTCCCTCATACTTTTTCTGTTCCTCATAAAATCTGTGGTTTCTGTATTTGTGTCCTTGTTGCCTGACAGCTATGTTCTCTCGTTTGATTCTTGGCTGTCTGGAGTGTTTCTCCCTGGGCCTCTGCTAAAAATTAACTTATTTTCCAAGTCAGACTTTCCTGGTTAACAAATGTTAAAAAATGGGCACTCATTTCAATATCAGACTTCATATTCTTCAGAAAGTGCATGGTAACAAAAGCTTTTATTCTAGCAATTTTTTAAGTGTACAAGATGGATATTTGAAATGTATCCCTGTCTTTGGGACTATATTCCCCCCCCCCCCATTATTGGCTTCATCCAGGTTTTGTGCTAAGGCTGAGAGCTATGGCAAGAACTGAATTCACTGAATATGTTTGGGGGCTGTATTCACCCAGTATTGGCCTTGTTCAGGTATTTATTGCCTTCATCCAAATTTTGTGCTAAGGTTGAGAGCTACGGTAAGAACTGAAGTCACTGAATATGTTTGGGGGCTATATTCCACCATTACTGGCTTTGTCCGCGTGTTCTTTGCTAAGAGATTGAGAGCTATGGTGAGAACTGAATTCACTGAATGTTTGGGGGCTGTATTCACCCATTATTGGCTTTGTTCAGGTATTTTGTGCTAAGAGGTTGACAGCTGTGTTATGGTGAGAACTGAATTCACTAAATGGTAGCCATTTAAGTTTCAGTCTTCCTCTTTCACAAAACAGCTGAGTTGGTGTAGTGGTATGTTGCTCTGACTGTTTTGCACAGGGTCCCCTGGGTTCAAGACGTGGCAGTGAAATGTATGGTGATAACGCAGCATTTTATTCTAGCAACTTTCCAACATTATACAAGCAATGTTTAAAATGTGTCCCTGGTTTTTGGCCTTTTCTCCCACCCCCCAATAAATTTTGGCTTTTTCCAGATTTTTTGTGCTGCAAAGTTCAGAGATACAGCTGAGTGTTGAGTAGATTTTACGAGCTGAGAGCTGCAGGGAAGCAAAAGTTTAGTGCTGCTTATGTTTAGTCTGCTTGCATTGTTAATAGCACAACAGATAGTGTCCTTGCTTTTGATGCAGAAGGCTGTGGGTTCTACTCCCACAGTAGGTAGATGCATTGCTGATACTGTACTGTGTTGTAAAGGGGGTGGATGCTGCAGTCCTTTTGGTAAAGATACCTAGTAACTATGAACCTGTTATCAGTTTGCTATCCATTCCCTATTGCAGTATTACTAGCTTATCACTTTTTTATTGCATGCAACATAGGCAATTTATTCTTCAAGGGCAACAGGCACTTTATTTGTAGATTAAATAATGCCATATAAAGCAGCAACTTCTTTATTAGTTACAAATTTCTTTAATGTGGATTTTACTACTTCAGAGATTGTGCATATTTTTTACTGATACTGGTGGACTATAGAAGGTTAAGTAGACTTTTTATGATGGAAATGTTCTGAATTGGGCAGTTTTGTCAGTAGTGTATGCCTTTTGTTTCATTGTTTACTGGAAAAATGTTCAAAACAATAATTTTAAAATGCCGTCTAACAACTGTACTGTATTGTGCAAGGAATATAATGTAATACAGTCAGGAAGGTGTATCAAAGAGCATGTGCATGTTATGTTCGAGGGGCCTATGATTTTGAAGACAGCCCAGAGTTAATATTTATCTGCCACTGGCAAAATGTATTTTCTTTGAATGTGGGTTTCAATGCATGTGAGTTTCAAGGGCAGAGAAGTTTTAATGTTAGTCTATTTTCATTGTAAGACTGCATTGCTTTGTTTAACAGATATGTATTAGGGTTTATGCTGTAAAATGCAAAATAAAACTTTCAAATGAAATCCTAAATCATCGCAGAAGTAAAGCAGTATGCACATTACAGTGTTTATGGTAAATAGGGCAAAATAACCAAGGAATGGGACATTGGAATGGCTGCAGGGGGAGGCTCCATTCGACCATGATTTTGTGAGGGGGTGGTAGCGAACTCAGACAGCCCCGATTGAACTATACCTCTCAGTTGTCCATATCTTTGCAGAATGAATAGATATTTGCTTCTTATTTTTGGTTTGTTTCTCATAAAATTTGTGGTTTTCTAGCAAATCATTTAGGAATGAAGTCACTAAATGACACATAGTTGCAGACGTCATAACCTTCAGAAAAATGCATGCTAATGCAAGACTGTCTTAAGTTTATACAAGAGCAATTTTTAGTAGTGTCTGTATGTTCCCCCAATATATTTGGCCTTGTCCAGATTTCCTGCATTAAGAGGTTGAGAGGTATGTGCAAATCACTGTAGATTAGGAATATCCAAACCTCTCAATTGTCCCCAATTTTGGCTCAAAATGTTGCTCTCCCCTAATAATCCCTCCTCAAAAATGGCAATTTTTGAAGAAAATGTGGAGGGTTTATAATTGTATATAACTAATGATCAGAGTTATAGATTACTTTACTTTTATTTCAGAAATGCATGTAGATGCTCTTATTTTGTTAGCTGCTCAAATTAACAATGTTACTACTAAAAAGGTGTCCCTTTTTGGCAGGTATTTTTGCATCACATTTTGGTCCGTTTTTCATAAACTTGTGGTTTTCTGGCAAATTAGTGGCAAGTCATTAAAGCTTGAAGTTAGAAAATAATGGCAGACATAACTATGAACCTGTTTTTCAGCTTGCCATCCATTTTCTATTGCAATATACCAGCTTACCATTTTTTTAATTTAACATAGGCAATTTTATTCTTTGATGGCAGCAGGCACTGAATTTGTAGATGAAACACTGAAATATACAGTTGTTTTCTAGCAACAACATCTTCATTAGTTTCATATATCTTTAATGTGGAATTATTCAGATTACTTTTACTTAAAGGATACAATTCAATTATATATTATAATTAATACAATCAGGTAAATCAAAACTTTTGCATGGCCCTAACAGTGTGCAAGGAGCCTATTGCTCGAAAACAGTTCAAAGGTAAATAACCTGCCCTGGCCAGATGCATTTTCTTTGAATGTGGGTTTCAATGCTGTTTCATTGAATGTGAGTTTCAAAAGTAGAGAACCTTTAATGCTAAGTCTGTTTTCATTGTAAGACTATTGCTTTGTTTAGGTTTAGTAAATGTCTCAGTGTTTGGGCTATAATGTTTGAAATAAAAGTTGTAAATTAAATCCAACTGCCTATAATCATTGTAGAACTAAAGCATAAAACAGTATGCACACAGATTTGAACAGTGTCTATGGCAAATGGGAAGAAATAGCCAAGTAATGGGACACTGGAATGGCTGTATGGGCGGGGCTTGGGGTGGGTGGACTTGGGCGGGGCTGTGTTGGCAGGGGGCGGGGAGAGCTATGTGGGTGGGGCTCTGGGTTTGCACCCCCCTGCAAAAAATCCTGCAGGCTCCCTTGCTGGCCTGGATCTCATCTAACATTAAAAACGAAACCAGTATTCTTTGAGATATAAATATCACTTGGATGAACCTAAACTCCAACCCCCTTACTCCTAGTATAAACCTATTCAACTTTACTTAACTAATTAACACCCCCACCAGACCTAACAAGGATAACACTTCAGGATCCATTCTAGAGTGGATTCTCATTTCCCACCACAACAAGATATATGCCATAATCAAACAAAATAAAATCTGAAGCAGGCACTCATCCAAACACACTGAGCAACCATCTCCCCACTTTCATCCACAGCTCTACCTCAGTCATTCAGATTCTACACCATTATAAGCAGATACGGAACCTAACCAACTTCAACCCTCTTACCTTTACCGAGATCCTCAAAAATACAAACTGGCACATATTAAAACCTCTCCCAATAGACAACGCAGTAGATTACTTCAGTACTACATTCCTGGGCACACTTAATAGCTTACCTACTTATCCTCTACCTGGAAATGCTCCTGCACTCAGCCCCCTTGAATTCCTAACTCTAATTGACTTTCTCCCCCCACATTCTCTGCTGGTTAGTCTAGCTACAATTCCTCTTCACAATATCATTGAACTTGTATTATACCCTCAGTTTTGCATTTCCAGTAATTATTAGAAAATACTATACTACCTTAGTATATAAATTTACTTGCACTGAATGAATTTCAACTTTGTTACCCAATATTTGTAAAGCTATGCATACTACCAATGAACATCATTTTCTTCAATTGTTCTCCACTTCCATTTCTTATGTGTATGTTTACTATGTACTTTTTTGTGTACTTTTAATTTTCCTCCCTGCACCTCCACCGAAAAAGGGCTCTTCCTGTCCCAGTGGACTTTCCCGGTTAACAAACTGCAAATAAATAAATAAATGATGATACACTACTCAGAACACATCTTTCAGGCAACAATTCCACTTCAAAAAGCCTGGTTTCTCTGAATCTGTAGTGTTGAGAATTCTTTTTTTTTATAAATCAGTTGTCATTAATTAATTCAATACATTGGCTGATACAATCAGTTAGCTGTAGTGACTATACTATTTTTAAATATTCAATCATTGTTTAAACACCATTTTGTCAAGGCCCACTAAAACTATGTTACAATATATCTCACTCTCACAGGCACCAGGCAAACATGCACACGCATGCATGTATGCACCCCAGAGGCAAACTGGTAGCTATATTTATTATGGTCATCAGTAGTTGTATGACTGAATTCATCCATGTTTTAACAAAATCAGCATTCATATCTGTTAATCTTCAACAAACTGATATTTGATTGTCTGCTATACTGTCTTATGGTACAACATATAAAAATTCATTTTGATTAGTCTAACTTTATCTGATGTTACTTAAAGGACAACTGTTCTCTAAATAACACAGTTTTATCATCTTCTCTACAATATGATGCCTACAGGAAAAATGGTGTAACCGTTTCCATTTTGTGAGCCATGTCTGTACTGCTTTTCTTCTTTTCATTACTCAGTTCTGTTTGGAAGAAATCTCAAAGTGGTTTCATTAAGCAGTCAGCTTCCTCTCTCATACTGGGTCCATAAATCTATGGGGCCAGATTCCAAGAGTTGCTCTAAGTGCAAGTCTAACCTGATTCCAAAAGACTTGCTCTCATTGTGACTTACTTCAGAGTAAGGCCTATCTATAAACAGACTTACTATCTGGACCAGATTCCAAAGCACATTGCTCTCAGCCTGCAGTTAATATAAATGGTCACTTACACTGAGAGCAAGTCTTGGAATCATGGCCATGAAG
This sequence comes from Protopterus annectens, assembly GCF_019279795.1. NCBI lineage: Eukaryota > Metazoa > Chordata > Ceratodontiformes > Protopteridae > Protopterus > Protopterus annectens. The sequence continues at coordinate 171,511,564 of NC_056736.1, forward strand.
TTTCTATTATGGCATATCAAAATCTTTGCTGCATAAAACACTAAATAAATTACAATGCCCAGCTATTTTGCCATTCATAAGCGAGCAACTGAGGTTAAAAAGATAAAAAAATGACAACTTTCACAGGCAAGGTGCATGATTCAGAGAAAATACTTTATAAGAAGTGTTCAGTATTTCACAGAAAGATAAATCATGTTGTCATTTTCACTAACTGAGACTAAAGGGCCATTTTAGTTAGTATAGCTGATGGCAATGGATATATATATATAAAACTAAATGCTGCTTAAAAATATAAAGATACTGTCTATAGTTATTCTTAAGTGAAATGGCGTAACAGTCTAAAGAAAAGAAAAATCGCATGGGCACTGTATCACAGAGTATATTGAGGAAGAAATAACATCTACCTGAAAAAAAATCACCACAGAAGATTATTTTAGGGTAGAACAAATAGAAAACGAATGCTGACCATTTAGTCTGTTGTAACAATTTTAGTACTATAAAACCTGTCAGCACATGATAAAAATATATTTTGCTTGTGGCATTGTCGGTCCCTTATGCACCATAAATCAAAGTCAGATGCTGATAACCCTTATAATACTTGGCCTTATTTTCTTGCAAGGGTATCTGTTACTTGTGTGTAGTCCAACCAGGTAATCATTCCTATTCAGTTCCAGTTCCAGGTCTTCTTCAGCATAAGATATTTTACATGCAGACCAAAAGAGCTTTTGACAGGATTTTCATCTTTGAAACAGCAGTCTGAACACGTGCTTTACTTTGATGAACTTTTTCATGCTTATTTATTTCAGCTGACTAGAATGAAAGTTCCACTAAATATATCAGACAATAACAGTGCCCTGAAAAGCTTTTGATAAAATAATAAATTTTTTAACATCACAGTGCTAGTACACATTTTGCTTTCTACAAAACAGATAAGTTAGCCAATAAGCAAAGGATTAAAAAACAAAACATGCATACATATATATTTTTTCAATTTCCTACGATAAAGATTGTCACCTACCATGTTACAATTCACCCATATATTACAACCTCTGCTGTATCTAAAACATCTCATGAAGGTAATAGGAATATCCAATATTAAACTGTCAGTGAAGGGGTTACCAGTTTAATAATATAGTTAAATTATTTGCAGTGTCATTCCACCTGCTTTTAGTCTTGAGTAGGAGTACAGATTCTAGTAGGTAGGGGATGTGTATCTTCTGATCTTTTGGCCTGATTGTTTCAAGGTGATTGAGAAGAAGTGGATTATGAACAGAGTTGTGATTCTGGTTCAGTCATGTGCAGCAGTGTTTAAAGCAACATCTGTAAATTGGAATGTTTTATATCTAGTACAATAAAAGATGTAACAGTACTGCTACTTTATGTTTGATACAGCATTCTTCAGCAAAATATGATTCCATAAGTAGTCCTCTTTAGGCTACAGTCTGCAATCTTTGGCTCAGAAGTTATCTGTATAAAATAGTGTAACATAAGAAAAGAACTTTAATTACACAGGGTATTATAACTTCAAGACATAGAATAGAAAATGCTAATCAATACGCCCTGCTAGAATTTCATCTCCCACAGAGATTTTCCATTTTAATGCAATTTCCGGTCTTCGCATCTATCAGGAATGCTGCGTGGCTTGCAGTATAATAATTTCATTCTTCTTTTTATCATCACACAGCCTCAGTGTGTTTTACAGGATATACTAATAATAACAACTGATAAAGAACTGAAAGGCTCATCTGTTCTAATTTCCATTCTAAATAATTCAGGCTAGCCTTGAAGCTTTAGATATAATCTAAAGATGAGCAGTAATAAGCAGCAGGAAAAATAAAATAGCTCCAAAGTTATCCAATTAAACAAAGTTACAGACTTATCGCTTGCAATCTGAATAAATAAAGGCCCATAATTCTGGCACACATTTGAAAGGAGAACAAATCTTAGCTGAGCAGACAAAAGTACTGAGCAAATTGTATTTTGTTTCTTGATGTTAAAATATTTAATTGGACTACTAACTAGAGTATTGAGACTTCAGTTTTTCAGAGTTGTAAACAGTAACTGCTCTGGGTGATGGTTACATATAAGGTTGAAGTGGTATGAGAATTGATGGGATTTATAAAGTACTCCTATCTCTCTACTAGCTTACACATGGATAAAGAATATTTTATTTTTCTGTTGCCTTTGTAGTTATGAACATGGTATAGAAAACAGGAAGTGTTGTTTGAGTGTATATGTGTGTGAGTGTGAGAGTGTGTTTGTGTGTGTGTGTGTGTGTGTGTGAGTGTGTGTGTGTGTTTGTGTGTGTGTGTGTGTGTGTGTGTGTGTGTGTGTGTGTGTGTGTGTGTGTGTGTGTGTGTGTGTGTGTGTGTGTGTGTGTGTGTGTGTGTGTGTGTGTGTGTGTGTGTGTGTGTGTGTGTGTTAATGTACACGGAAGCATGTGTCTCTGTATGAATGTGTGTGTAAGGTTACTGATTATCAGCTCATTGTAACATGCAGTATCAGACAGTTCCCTTCATTTAAGATTTGTAGTAACAATATGGGCATGGGTAACTTGCATGTGGTTGCTGAGATCATAACCTTCTTTCAGCATTGCTCAGAAATGATATTAGTGTGCAGTAAACTGACCACCTGTTCCTCAATTGCTTTTTGCAATTTCATTCAAGCCCAGTGAACCGGCAATGGCATCTGCAAAGATTGTTCCTGCTCAATGAATGCCCTTTTCATGCTGCTAGGCTACTTAACTACAGCACTCCTCTTTGTACTATTGAACACAGCATGGAATTCATAGATAGCCCATTATCCACTCCAACAGGTAATATGAATTGTCTCTGAATGAGGCAATAGTCACTGCTTTGTGATTTGTGCCAAGCACACACTAAAAATAATAAATCTTTGCTTAAAGTGTCCATGTAGCTTTTATTTCCAAATAAGTGATTTAACAACGCAATGTGAATGAAAAGAACGTTAGATTATCTGACAAATGGGATTTTACATGTTCCTCCCTCCTTATTCCTTCAGCCTGGCAGACCTTTGTGTTATGTTTTTAATGCTGAAAGTTCACAACAGGGTTCCTAGGAAACTGGAGAAGTACTATGCTGTGAATGCCATTCAAAATGTGTAAAAAAGAAAGTTAAGAAACTGAAAGATACTCAAGAGAGAGAATACTGTCAAATATAATGTCATTTCATGAAAATTAATGAGTATCACTTTTAATGAGCCAACACTCCCTCTTGGTCTCAGCATCTCTCCCTCTCTTTCATTTATCACTCTGTGTTTGTGTGTATGTTTGCTACTCTCTTCCTATCTGTCACACTACTTGTCTCTCTCTCTCTCTCTTTGTGTTTGCATGGTTATATAGTAATTGTGCTTATTTCCACAAGAACATTATGTTTCTAAAAGCACCATCTTTTCCTATCAAATGAAAACTGGATTCTGAAGTCTAATAGTCATCTAATCATTAACATGTCTAAAATTGGTGACAATATGTCTGCTTTCTGTTTTCTAAGCAGTGCAGTCATGGCTAGGATTCAAGAAAACTAGATACAAAGTTATCTGAAGAAAAGGGGAATAAGTGACATCATCAGCTTTAGTTACTGGCTGAACAGATAGCCATAAACATGAAATAAAGAGCTGCAAGAGGCCTGAATTCCTGAAGAGCAGATGAATGCATACCCATGTGTTGTAGGCCAATTTTCTGTGAATCCACACAGTGATAATGTATCAGGTATTAAAGCTTCTAAGAAATGCATGGATCATTAAATACATTTTTGCTTCTCTAAGCCCTACTGAAATTGTAGGATACTGCTTGTTGTCCCCGGAAACACAGTAACAACAGCCTACACTAACACAAACACATTAAAATATGCCATCTGCTTAGAAAAGCTGAAAACAACATAGAAGAGAAATAAAACATCTCATAGGTAACCTAGACAATTAAAAAAACAGGCAAATGCAGTATTTTGCAGAAACTCTAAAACTGCTATCACTCCGTCTTGAGAATGACATTCACATCCATCCCTATTCTACAGCTTAAGGTGAAAAATATAAGAATCATGCTTTTCCACATTCACTCCATAAATGTAACATCTGATTACATATCCCCATCAAATTAGTTTTACATGACCCTTTATGTCCAAAATTGTATGTATAAAGTCTGATAAATAATTAAATTCAGTGCATACTTAAATTAATAAAACATAAGAATTCCAGTCATGATACCATTCATACATTAAAATACCTTGACCTATAAGCAGAGGTCATCTTGACCCCTGTTAGTCTACATAATCAACCTCTCTCTCTCTCTCTGTAATATAAGACACATTTACAGAAACAGGTGTAATTCTAAATGTATTTATTTATTTATTTATTGACATTTGTTTACTGTGATGGTCTGACTGGGTGAGTTGCCCATTTTTAGTACAAGCCTGGAGAAAAAAGCTCTATATTAACATCAAACGATGATTTTTAAAATACATTGAAATATACACAATAGTATAAAATGAGACATTAAAATAAAAATAAAAAAAAAAAAAACAATAAAATCAGATACAATGAAATACTACAAAATAAATGAGAAGGAAGGGAAAGGATTAAATAAGTATATTAAGTAAGCTGTTACAGTATGCATGACTAAGCAGTATTTCCATGCACACATTAGGTCTGTGCATGCATCAAGATAATGCTTAGAGCAGAATGAACACTGATTGTACAGAAAGTATATAATATGATGGGGGAGCAATACAGGGGGAGAGAGAATAAGGTAAGTGATGCATAACTAGTAAAATAAGAATCTGGAGGGATGTTGAAATGAGCGTAAGAGATAAGAAGGTGTAGAAAATGGAGAGATAAAATATAATATTATCTATGGAAGGTGGTGGCGGACACTGTTTAAGGAAGTAGGTGCCTGTCTAATCTCTACATAATCCACCTCTGTCCAACTATGTCCATCCACAGACCCCTGCTTTTCTCTTCCAGAAAGGAACTTAATCTACTCCTGTAGACAGAGGAAATAAGCATCTGAGACATGTCAGGCAGATCAGACGCAATTTAGGATGACCTACAACATAAACTAATTTACAAATTATAGCAAAATATTAATGCTCATCTGTGTCAAAACAAAAGAACATATGATTTTTGTAGTGTTAAGAGATAACTGAGAGTCCTGCAGGGTTGCATATTCAGTGTACCAGTGGCTCATCTATAGACAGAAATGAGTCTGATACATGCAAGTATCCAGATCCAGGGTTAGATCTTACTCTGTCATTCCTAATGTACATAGGCTATCTAAGAGATAAAATATCTAATGAGCTAGGTGCTGCCTATAAAATATCTACATATTCTGCTAGCTGCTTGATATAAGATTTATAATATTGCCGCAGCCCAAGAATATTGTTGGAAGTGATTTTTTTTCATGCTGTGCTGCCTACTCCATACAGGAGCAAGTTGGTCATGCTCAAAATGCTTTGTTTGCAATATGTTCTGCATACCAGAAAAAGAATGGCACAAATTTTTATTTCTCCTTCAGAAATCTCTGATGTGAAGTACCCTGGATTGAGAATAGCAAAATGCCTTGGGTGTGGAGAATGTTGCCTCCCAATATGGGTATATATATATATATATATATATATATATATATATATATATATATGTATGTGTGTGTGTGTGTGTGTGTGTGTGTGTGTATATATATATATATATATTTTTTTTTTTTTTGCTTGTTTGTTTTACATTGTGTTTGATATGCTCAGGTAATGCCCATCCACAAGTACACCTGAGTAGATTGCTAGGTATCTGTGTATCACTGGATGCGATCTTGAGGGATTGTAATCTACACAGATGTTTATGTTTATGTGCACTAATGCCAGTAAAACAATCACAAAGTGTATCCAGCTTCCTTAGATTAGTTATGGTTTATGTATTTAAGAATACAATCATAAAATCCACCCTTCAGACTTTAGCTAACAAGATAGGCTGCTTTATGCTACTGGCTCCAAGACATAAGCATCACAATGTGATCCTTCATAAACAAGCAATGTCCATGCTTATGATCAGTATGGCCAGCTTCTTCACATGGGGCACTTGCTGAAGTTCTAGTAACTATAACTGTAATCATCAGTAGTGTAAACTAGAAGTATGAAATAGGTGGAATTAACGCTAGGTCCATGATTATTGTATGTCAGACTCTTCCCAGACTTCAAGGTTCAGCAGTCATGCAGCTAATGTAGGTAAGTAGCAGGCATATGGGTGATGCAGGGAGGTGAAGCCCCCCAAAACCCTGGCAGAAATGCTTCAAGGACATAGCAAGTTCCAGAATTCCCTTTATTGCTATTGCAGTTTACTTTTCACAGAGATAGAATTTGCAGAATTAGGTCTAGCACATTTTATAAGTAACCACTTTGCATATTAATGTTCAAATTAAGTAACCATAAATCTTCTCCACACTTTGCATCTAGACTGTATGTCAGAAACTGCTAATTATTAAGTGCTAACCAGAAGTATTTTATTAATATCTACAGATCTAGAGCTAAAAATAACAAAGGAACACATGTATTTTGTATACTGGTTCCCACAAACTACTTCCCCAGAAGTATGAAGGATATGTCCCCCTTTGTCAGACAGTGAATCTTGGCCTTTCTCCCTGATTACAATATCAAAGCTCAGACAGACATTCATTTTTTTGGTGCTTCTAATTGCCTTTTATCTACAATGTCTGTAACATTACAGGACAACTTAGTTTACATGAGTAATTTGGAAAGTAAAGAGCATTCAGCCATTTCAGTATTTTCTATGTCATGTTTCAGGACTGTATTATTAGCTATCATGGTTTTGATATGTGGATTTCTTAATTCCTGTTTATCAAATAATAATAATAATAATAATAATAATAATAATAATAATAATAATAATAATACATTATGCATATTGCACCTGGCATTATTTTCTGCTTTGGGTCCCATTAAAGTTTATTCTGTGATTCACTGTAGGGAGCATTTCTTTTATCCCAACACAAATTACCAGTGTTGTTTTGTCCATTAACAATTTCCCCAGTTTGCTTTATATAACTGGGTCTCAAATTATGTAATGGTTTCGGGTAAATCTGTATTTACTTTAATATCTGCCATACTTGAAGTATTCCATTTGACTGAATTTCAGCTTAGCTTCGTATACATACCTTTGCCTACTCACTCAACTCTTCCCTTGTGTCTTTTATTTTAATTTCCCATGTAATTTAAAGCATATTTCTCTTCTTTGCCATTCCCCAAAATATAAAGGTAGCTCTTCTACTGCCATGCAGTATCACTTCTGTATTCATGTAGCTGGTTCCAACCTTATTTTTAATGTATTTACTATTTATTTTATTTTTATTTTTATATTTGATAACCAGGTGGTGCCTATATCCTTTTCAGGCATGCCTTTGTCCAAAAAGACAACATTAAAAGTTGGAACAATATTCAAAAGCATGGCTTCAATACAGTTGTGTCATAACGTTGTAAACAGCATCACATATTTTTATGTTATAATAAGTGCACCTGTCCATGTTAATTTAGCAGTTGAGTAGTACCAGGGTGGGTACTAAAAGTAGAAGTGGAGGAGAAGTAAGTTTGTTTTTCAGGTTAGGAGGGGAAATGACTGCAGTAATATCTGTGTATAATTGGAGAGTGGGTAGTCCAGGGGAGGGTGGTAGAGGAGAAGAGTAGATGTAGTAACATCTACCTCAGATCACTGTGAGGAATATTGGCTGGCAGGTCTCACACACATGCACACACACACACACACACACACACACACACACACACACACACACACACACACACACACACACACACATATCTATCTATCTATCTATCTATCTGTCTAGCTATCTATCATGTACACACACACACACACACACACACACACACACACACACACACACACACACACACACGCACACACACACACACACACACACACATCTATCTAGCTATCTATCATCCACACACACACGCACACACATGCACACACACACACACACACACACACACACACACACACACACACACACACACACACACACACACACACACACACACACACACACATCTATCTATCTATCTATCTATCTATCTATCTATCTATCTGTCTATCTGTCTATCTATCTATCTGTCTATCTATATGTCTAGCTATCTATCATGTACACACACACACACACACACACACACACACACACACACACACACACACACACACACACACACATATACACACACACACACACACACACCTATCTAGCTAGCTATCATCCACACACACACGCATACACACACACACACACACACACACACACACACACACACACACACACACACACACACACACACACACACACACCACCACCATACTGCTGACAAATGAGGGGTTAAGTGAGAAATGTTACTGAATTATAATCTGCATAACCTAGTGTATCAAAGCAGGTACACTGTGAACTTCATTTGCAGTGTTTTTTGAGTAGTTTTCTAAAGGTTTATATGTAGATGTAAGGATGATATCCTGAAGAATGGAATTTTAGATTATGGGAGTAAGTCTGGAAAAGGATTGTTCGTTTATCAATACTGCATATGGGAGGAGCCATGAGGTTTTCATCAGAATTTCTAATGATGTATGTATGACTTATTTTAGAAGCAGAGGAGATTGTTTGATAGGGACAGTCATATTCATTGACCACTTGAAATATAAGGCTGACAATGAGTAAAGATGTTCTACCTTGAAAAAGGAACCAGTTTGATTTCACGATAATCAGACAGGAATGCTCAAAGTGGGGATTAAAATGTCAAAATCTGAGGCTATTACTCTCTGAGTTTTATAGGATGCTAAAGTTTCATGCTGTTTGAGACACAATGATTGGAATTATGTATTCTAGCCTAGGTAGCATCATGCTTATTAATGTGATTTGCCTGAAATCATTGTTTAGCAAAGGAGAGATTTTGTAGGTTACCCTGTGTTGGGTTAAAATTTTATATGATTGCCACTCTGCACATGAGATAAAAGGTCAAATTAAGTCCACAGTTAACCCCAGATATTTCTGTAGTGAAATGACTGGTAATGGGTATCCTTGAGAGTCACTTTGTGTTGAGTGAGAAAGTCTGAGTTAGCTTTTATAAGTTCCAAACAGCATAGCTGCTGCTTTATTGCTCTTAACTGATCATCAGTACCCAATGGCATACATAATTCTTCCCCAGGTTACATCTTAAGACTAGACCGTAAAACCAAAAAAGGTGGTGGTTTAGCAATTCTGTATAAAACAGACATGCAAATGACTGTTATCCATGAAAATCTTCCCTCTGTTAGCAACTCTGAAATCCTTATCTCTTAATTACACCTTAATACCCACAAATCCATTTATATTATTTGCATCTACCTTCCTCCTGGAAATAATATTAATACCCTAGAAGAAATTCTTAGTTGGCTCTCTATTAAATACACACAAGAAACCATACTACTAAGTGATGTCAATATAGACTGGAAATCCTGCTCCTCAGGAGTCCTACCCTCCTTCCTAAATCTCCACGGCTTCTCACAAACCATTAACACCCCTACTAGAACTAACAAATCTAACAACAAAGAAAGTATATTGGATTGGATTCTGATAAATAGTCGCAACCAGAATTACACAGTAGGAACTCTACCTGACGACTTAAGTGACCATGCCCTCACCTACTTAATAAGACATAAAACTCCTACCCCTTTCCTTACAAAATATAAAAAAAATCAGAACAAATAGAAACTTTAACCCTGAATCCTTCCTTGCTGAACTAAGAACTACAAACTGGTCTCCTCTTAAACTCCTGCCATTAGATGACGCTGTTGCATACTTCAACTCAAAGTTCCTGTCTTTACTAGACTCTCATACCCCTATAAGGTCTGTTGGAATTCACTCAAAACAAGCCCTTTGGCTTTCAAAAAGACACACGGCACAAAATTATTCTGAAAAATAAGCTTTGAACCAAATACCATAGCACCAAAGATCCCAGCGACCATCTTAAATTTAGACAAATAAGAAACATTACAAAAAAGCCGTACTTCTAGACAAAAGAAATTATTACTACCACTTACAGCAAACTAACCAGCTAAACCCACAAAAGTTTTGGACAGGGATAAATAGACTCTTAAAACCTGGCCAATCCAACACCCCATACCCCTTAAACTCTTCCCAAAACAACCTAAAACAAACAGCTGATGCCTTTAATACATTCTTCACTGAAACAGTCCAGTTTCTATCTAAACAACTATCCCCTGATATATCTTCTCAGCCCACCTCCCCTTCCACTTCTATTCCCCCATTACAACTGCAACCTGTACCCACATCCCTTATCTGCTCTCTTCTCCACAAACTTAAAACCTCCTCTCCATCTGCTGACCTTCTACCTCCCCAATATCTACAAATTGCAGTCAAACCATTGGCCTATCCTATTTCCATTCTGATTAACAGAACCATTATCGAAGGCTGCATTCCCTCAGTCTGGAAAATCTCACATATTATTCCCCTACAAAAAGCTGGTAACTAAATAGAGCTTTCAAATTACCGACCCATGGCCCTTCTTTCCCCCCTTGCTAAAATCATGGAAAAATGTGTCCAAAAACAGCTACTTAATCACCTGTTAAATAACAACCCCTGATCCAACTGTCAGCATGGTTGCAGACTCTTCATTGGCACCACTTTTGCCCTCCTTTCCTTCACTGATTCCATCAACAAAAACCAGAACAACAATATCCTCAACTCTGCTTTCTTCATCGACCTATCCAAAGCCTTCGATACAGTCAATCACCAGATTCTGATAAATATACTGAAGACATTAGCCCTAGACTCTAGTGCCATAAATTGGTTCCACTCCTACCTTCATAATAGACAACAGGCAGTACTCTGGCATAATAACTTATCTAACCACCTCCCCATTTCCCTAGGAGTTCCCCAAGGCTCTATTCTTGGCCCCACCCTTCTGTTTTCTATTTTTATTAATGATCTGCAAACTAGTATTCCCTTAGCTACTGTATACAATACGCTGACGATTCTACTCTGATCTGTTCTGCCTCATCTGCCTCTGAACTACACTCTATCACCCAGCAGACTTTTCAAACCATTGAAACATGGTTCCTTAAATGGTCAAATCTTAAATTCTAAAAAAACAAACTGTCACTTTTCTTCCCGACCCGCAAATCCCCTCCTCTCAACTTCTCTGTCCTGTCTAATAATGGCACCAGCATATCTCCAGACCCTTCCACCACGTTCCTTGGACTTGAGATAGATAACCTATCCTTTGATTCTCACATAAATAACATTATAAAACTAGTCAACAGAAAACTAGGCTCCCTATATAGAATTAAACCATTCCTTCATTGCCCACTCCCATCTGGTTTCAACCCTCCTTTATGCCTCTCCTATTTATACTAACCTGTCCAAAACTAACCTCAATAAACTGTCTGCTGCCTATAACAGTATCACCAGATTTGCCTCTGGTTCTACTTTTAGAGCTCACCATTGCAAAAACTTAAAGGAATTAGGATGGCTTGAATTGCAAAATCTGATCTTGTTTCATCAACTCTCCTTAGCCCAAAAAATCCGGTATAAACCCACTAATACCCCCTACACTCCCTTCCCTTATAACTCCATACTGTAACCTCAAAAGCCTACGCAACTTGTAAATCCAACAACTTGGCAGGTAACTCCTTGTTCTCTAACACTATTGGAAAATCCTGGAACTCTCTTCCTGACAATCTCTCTTCCATCTCCTCTCCTCACTGCTTTAAAACCCAGCTCAAAACTTTCCTTAGAACCCGCTGGCTCTGCCCCTGCATAAACCCTGACTAACATTTCCTTCTATTTCTAGTACTTCCACCTTTCCTGCTGACTTGTTTTAGTCCACAACTACATTGTCTGTTAGTACGTATTTTAGGTCCTAACTATTGCACCTGAAAGAACTTGCTACTGTAAATGCTCATTAACTAAGTGTAATTTCTGTAATTTCTGTTTATCAACTAATGTATTTTGGAGCTTTTCTTCCTGGATCTCTACTGAAAATGGACTCAAATCCAGTTGGACAAGCCCGGTCAACAAATGTAAAATAAAAATAAAAATAAAAAAAAATAAAATAAATAAAATTCTAATTGAGATGGTTCCTGCTCTAGTGAAGACTATGTCATCAGCATACAGGAAGCTAATAAAGTTGTAAAGATTCCTGAGAATTTCATCGATAAAGAGACAAAATAGCAATGGACCTAGGACAAAGCTTTGGGGGGACATCTTTGCTTGTTATGCCAGACAACCAAATGTGATAGTGACATTTCTGTCATAGGTTCCTAAGTAGGTACTAGGCTATTGGCCATAGGGCCTATATAAGCCTAGCCAAAAAGGTACCCTGACTTTCTCCACCCAAGAAAATTATTTTCCTGTGCCCCTGTTGAGAAGAGCCACAGAAGTGATCCCAGGGTGAATTTACTATTTCCCATCCAATCATCAAGATTTTTCTTGAAGAGTGCTAATGAGGAGCTTTGTTTGATATAGATAGGTAGCTTGTTCCAGAGTATGGGAAGTCTCTGGGACAGGAATCTATCCCTCCAGCATATTCTATTTATTGTGGTGACAAGGTTTAGGTCCCTAGAGCATGTAGCTCAGATGGAATGGGATTTCTTTAAGTGGAGCATGTCCAACAGCTCTGGGTGTGACATAGATTTGTATGTTAGGCATAGATCGCCTCGGAGTAGGCGATATACAACAGAGTAAAATTGGAGTTTTTTTGAGACAGTCTGCATGGGGCATCTGTTTGAGGCCGGTAATCCTCTTTATGAGGTATTTCTGCGGCCTTTCAGTTGTTGTAGATGTCTTGTGAGGTACATACCAAAAGGGGCATTGTACTCTATAATGGGTCTAATGAGTGACGAGTAGAGGGGAACAATGACCTCTTTTTTCCTGGATGAGAAACCTTTTGTGATGAGGTGTGCCACATAGAAAGATTTCCTGACTACTGTGGTGATGTGATTATCAAAGGAGAGACTACTGTCCACTTGTGTCCCAAGGTCTCTTATCACCCTTTTGGTGTTAAGTAGACTACCGCCTAAGTGGTAGTTCATGGATGCAGAGTTTTTACCAAAGGATTGACAATGCACTTTTTGGCATTGAGCTTGAGACCGTGGCTTTAACACTAGGTATCAGTTTCAGTGAGGCCCTTTTATAGAATGTCTACATCGTTAGGAGTTTCGATTGTGGCTCCTAGTTTCCAGTCATCTGTGAATTCATTAACCAAATACCTTTTGTGTTAGCCTATACTTCAGAGAAGTTGATATCAAACAGGAGAGGACACAGGACTGAACCTTGTGCTACTCCACTTGTGACTGGTCTGAAGGTGGATTTGGAGTCTGCTGCTTTCACAGTGTGGGTTCTGTCAGTGAGCCAGTTGGCAACCTATCTTGTGACATAGGGATTTATACCTAGTTTAGTGAGTTTATCTATAATTCCAGAGTGGGGGATGGTGTCGAAAGCCTTGGCGAGCTCTAGATAGGCTGTGTGAACCACCTTACCCTTGTCTACAGCTTTGGTGACTGCTTCAAAGAAGTCTACCAGGTTTAGGAGACATGATCTGCCTTTTACAAACCCGAACTGGGTGGGGTCCAGAGTTTGGAGATTACCAATGCCTTTGTTTATAAGTTCCATGATGGAACTGGGCCTTGCAGACCAGCCTCATCAGGCTAATGGGGTGGCAGTTCCTGGGGTCTGTGGTGGGTCCCCCTTTGTAGAGTGGGATAACCATCACTGGGCACCACTCAGTGGGCACAAAGCCTGAGGTGAGGCTATGACTGAATGTGATACTTAGGTGGGGTGCCAATTTGTTCTGTAGTTCATGTAGAAAGCAGCCTGGGATGTAGTCAGGTCCCATGGATGCTGTGTTTTTGGCTTTGGAGAGTGTGGTTTTTACCTGTGCAGCCATGATTACAGAAACTTTGCATTCTTCCGGTATAGAGATGGGCCCTTTAGGGGGTGAGAGGGGGGGTAAATTAGCACTGAACCTATCTGCCAGGATTTTGGCAATATCAGTTGGTTCTGTATATTTAGTGCCATTGTGCTGTAATTCAGAGCAGATCTGAGTGTTTCCACTGAGATTCTTGACATAGCTATAGAATGCTTTGTGGTTGTCTTTAGAATCAGTTGTGATTTTGTTTTCATAACTAGCTTTGGAGGATTTTATGAAGGATCTCAGATTTTTACTGAGGGTGACCAGGAAATTCCTCCAATAATGGGATTTTACTCTTTTTTGCAATGGTTTCTTTCTTCTGTTGTAGAGTTTGTTTATGGCAGGGGACCACCAGATTGGCTTCCTTTTTTTGGAGGATAGCATCTTGGTTCTGTTAGGAATAGCATGATCCATGGACTTCTGTAAGCACTTATAAAGTGCATTTGTGTAGGATTAAGCAGCCGTATCTCTATTGTCTGTCTTCATGGGTGTTGTGAAGTTTCCTTAATGGGGGGTGGGGGTGGGATGTGGATGTCTAGGGTGAATCATGAATAAAGTTACTGAACTTTAAGCACCTCTATTTTTTTAAAAGCCGAAGATTTTTACTTTGATTATAAGAATGGCATGATGTACACATTCAGAACCGTGCTTCATTTCAGAAAAGATTTGGCTAGTGAAAAAGAAGATGGCAGTGGTAGTAGGGTACTTTGGTATTAACCAATTCTGTCTGACTATAAGGATATACATTGTAAGGTGTTAGAAAGTTTTGTTTTATATGAGTTATCCTCATAGTCTAGTAATTGGGTCAATATTTGCAATGGGTTGGAATTCATCACCTTTTCTTGGGGTGGGTATCTTAGGTAAAGAATCATGTTTGCTTGTTTGAACAGTGTGGGGTGATTTTGATGTGAGCATTAAGCTGACAATGTGTGCCATGGAGGGGGAAGTGATCAGTGTATAGTATAACGTTTACTAATATAGTGATCAGGGAGTTTCCTGTAGTTGTTTAACTTGATTTATTTTGGCTATGGTTTAAAATAGAATTAGGTCTAGATAAAAACAGGTTTGCAGATGGTCCCACCTGAGAAGTTACATTTTTTGTATGGAATGGATTGTGTCAGAGTTTGAATGAGTTCTAAATATTATTTAGTACAGCCATGAGTATTTCATGTGGAAGTGATATTTTGCTTTTAATGTTATGGAATATATTTTGTCTGGTCTGGAGTGACTGATGTATGTTGTCTGGATATGCAGCAGAATGATTTAACAGAATTATTATTCATTCTGGTAGAGTGCCATGAGGTCTTATATAGGTTAACTTGTCTTAGTGACCTCCTTCTCTAACAGGCATCTAGAGTTATTCATGCATTGTAGAAACCCATTGCAACATAAATAGCATCTATTTTTATACTGTATGAATTATTGTGCATATATTTTCATTACAGTGTGTTTTCTTTACATTATAACATTATTGCTTTTTCTACAAAGTGAAATAAATAAATAAGCAAGCAGGGTCCAGTTTGTTGATTTTCTGTCTATGTCATTTGTTGTAATGGAACCAAATTAATATATCTGCAAACATGCTCTCCTTTAGGTCACTTGTTATTTAATTGATACCCAATGTCTGGATGTGGGTTGTATGTAGCATATTGGAACCCTACATGCAGGAATGTCTCAGAGGCATTGCAGTTCCTTGGTTTAGTTGTTGTTTGAGTAAACATATTGCAGAAAAATATAACTAGTGAGCCTTGATCTGTTCTGTGCCATTCTGTGCTATATGTAGAACTGGAACCCAGAATTTTCAGTTTTCTGCCATCAACTGTACCTTCAAGTTGATTGTTATTTTAGTTTTATTTTGTAAATAATTGTACTATTGGCCTGTGAGAATACAAAAAACAGGTAAAATAAGAGTGAGAACATAGCTTGGAATGTAGTTATCCTTGCTCAGAACTCTCAAACTACCTAGCTCTGGAACATGGCTAGGAGCTGGCTAGATATGTGTATTCATGCACTAGATAATTGGGTTCTGACTATCTAATAAGAGGCTGCTATTTACCACATTCCAAGCATTGTTTACACACTTTTTGTTAATTTATGTTACTTGAATGTTAATCTTCCTGTACTAAATAGAAGAGTCAGCATTGTAGTGGTTACATTTGACACCAATGAGTAGTGGTCTATAAGAAATCAGGGACCCTTGATTTCCTGAAGCTAGTAAAAAAATACTTTGGATTTATGTCTTCCACTGTTATTAATAGTTCCTGTACTTCACTGTCATCAGCAGGCTGTTTTGGGTTGTGGAGATGTCAGGGAATGTTTTGATGGGTAAGAGCAATATACATCTGGCATCCAATTGCATAGGCAAGGATTCTTTTTTTAGCTTTTCTTTGAAGTCATAGTAAGGTGACTCCACTGCACAGTATTTGCAATGTTTTCCTTACCTCGCTTTTGACTTTCCTGCCATCAGTCTTACAATTTTTTAATGTCTAGCTCTGTGTCAGGGTGGCACAGTGGCACAGCAGTTAGCATTGTTGCCTTACAACAAGAGATTTCCTGGTTCAATTCTCAGTTGGAGTGCCTTTTCTGTGAGGTCTGTATGTCCCCCCTGTGTTAATGTGGGTTCCCTGCAGGTGATCTGGTTTCCTCCCACATTCCAAAGAAATGCAGTAGGTGGAATGGACAGTCTAAATTGGCCATGTGTATGGTGTGAAAGAACTACACCAGCACTGCTAATCACCAAGTGGTGTAAATCTCAGCTCTACATGATTGCCACTGTTGAAGTGACACTCCAACCCCCATGTGTAACAACAGGAAAAAGGGGTTGTGGATGGATGTCTATCTCTGTGTCCGTATACACACCTTATCATGATGGAGCTCATTCATGTGAGATATGATGAAACTTTGTTGCTTTATTTAATAGTTTTATAAAATTTAGTCATATATATATATGCATCTTATTGTACATATGCAGAAGTCCATATTATGTCCATATACTGGGGCTATCATCTTATTGTACATATGCAGAAGTCCATATTTTGTACATATACTGGGACTATCATATCTTTCAGTTGTTACTGCTTTCGTTTTTGTTTTCTTTTCTTTGCATACTTGGGATGTGAACCAGTTGTGTACATAACATATACTGAAACTGTATCTCATTTGGTTTTTAATTTTTTTTTTGTTTTTCTTTCACTTTGTACACACACTGTGATGCTCATCCACCATCTCTCATAAGAAAACGATTCTCCCCCACTATGGATAACTTAACCAACAAACAACCAAACAAACAAACAAGCAAAAAACAGATAGGCAAGCAAAGAAACAGACAAACAAATAAATAAACAGCTTCTGCATTATTCAGCATTTGGAAAAAGAAATATGTTTTTAGCTCCATAATGCTGATTTATTCATTATATTATTGTTCTGCCACAGGTAACATCATTGCCGTATGCATTAAGAACAATTAGTGATGCTGAGCCATATGTTGAAAGATGTTGTAATTGTATTTCATCAGTATAAACTGTCATAATCACCTTCCAGTCAAGTACACCTGTTCAGAAATATTGCTTGCTACTGCTTCAGTGTTGACAGTTATCATATTTTCTGTTTGCCTATGTGTTTAATAGAAAAAGAAGATAGTCCTTATATATGTATAGCATGTTGCTTTATTTCTATCCTTGTTGCATATTACTGATTATTTGACTGTCAGCAATTGTTTTTCTGCAATACCTGTCCTATTGTGTGGATTTTTTTAACACTTTCCATACAAAGTCTCTTCCAAACTTCTACAAAGTCTTCAGTATCTTGATGTGAATTGAAGCAAAATGTCCCGTGTTCACTATATTCCTTGGCACTAACTTTATTCAGTGCCTTTTTTTTTTAATTCTGGCAATGTCAGACATAGTATAGGTAAATCCATTTATTCAACCATTCAATCTCCATTTTATGGGACTCACTAAAGCAGGTCCTGACATTTCAAAATACTACCGATAAAATGATTTTTATTAATAGATGCCCCAGCAATTGACATGCAAAGCTGCAAAAGCACAGATCAGCTTTGCCTTCTTTGGACTACGAAGTGTGCATATTGAAATTTGCTTAATGATGGCTAAAGATGCTTGGTATGTGTGTGCTGCAGTTCTGCAACAGAGTGGAGTGCCTCGTCCCTCACCAGTATACATGACTAGTATTAGCCAATCATTCAGAGCTGAATATATGGTTAAATGGCACCCCAGCCATTCCAGTGTCCCATTACTTGGCTATTTCTCCCCATTTACCATAAACACTGTTCACACCTGTTACTGTGCATACTATTTTCTTCTTTACTTCTACAATGATTAGAGATATTTAAAACTTTTATTTTAACTTTTGTAGCACAAAAACTGATAGGCATTTGTTAAACAAAACAATACAGTTTCACAATGAAAACAGACTTAGCATGAACAGTAAGCTTCTCCACCCCTGAAACTCACATTAATTGAAACAAATGTAAACCACATTCAAAGAACATTAATCTGGTCAATGGTGGATTAAGTTTGCCTTTGGGTTGTTTTCAAATCACAGTCCCCTTGCACACATTTTTAGGACAATACATGCATGCATGTGTTCTTTGATGCACCCTCCTGATTGTATTAAATTATATTCTTTGTATAACACAGTACCACTTGTTCGAGTGTGTTTTAAATTTGTAGGTTTGCATGTTTCTAGTTGTCAGTAAAACAATACCTATAAACCATTAATGACAAAACTACCCATTACAGAACATTTCAACCACAAAAGGTCACACAAACTTATGTCATTTCATTCCACAATATCAGTCAATATACACAATCTCTGCAGAAGTAAAAGTCATCTAAATAATTCCACATTATAGTGATCTATAACTAATGAAGAGGTTGCTGCTGGCAAACAACTTTACATTTCAATATTTCATGTACAAATTCAGTGCTTCCTACCCTTGAAGAATAACTTGCCTAGGTTACATTTAAAAAATGGTAAGCTGGTAATATTTCATTAGGGAATGGTTGTCAAACTGGCTACAGGTTCATAGTTGCTAGGTATAGCATTCAAAGGAGAACACACTCAGAAGCGCAGCACCCCCCCCCCCGAAAAAGGGCATGGCAACATCAGCACTCCATCAACATTATGTGGGAGTAGAACCCACAAGCTTCTGTACTGAAAGCAAGCATGCTGCCTGATGTGCTACTAACACTGCTTTCAAATTTTATAGCGCAAACACAGATGCTGGCCATTTGCTTAAACATTTACACAGTGAAAACAGACAGCATGAGCAACAGTAAACTTTCTCTTCCCTTGAAGGTCAACATTCTTTGAAAATGCTCATAATCTCAACATTCTTTGAAAATGCACTTAAACTCAACAGTCCTTGAAAATGAACATGGTAATTGGTGTAGAAGATTCAGGCTCTAGTCTGCTATAATGAAGGTATAGGGTTGCCAACCTGCCATCCCTAATTAGGTCATATCACACACACACACACACACACACACACACACACACACACACACACACACACACACACACACACACACACACACAGTGTGTGTCATTAAAGAAGAAATGTAATGCATACAGAGTGTGTTCTTAATGAAGAAATGTAAGTTTTGTGGCAGCCCCCCCCCCCTCAACCAGTACCTTACCCAAGCCAGCTGGCCCTAGGCAACAGCCTAGGTTGCCTAATACTGGATCTGACTCTACAGTAATTTCTACTCTTGCTTGCTGGCCTTTCCTGCACCTAGACCTCTTGCAGTTGTTATTATCCAGTCATTTCCACCCATGCCTGCTGGCTTTTCCTGCACCTGGACTTCTATCAATATCATGTCAAAAGGGTCAGGTCTATATTACTTGATTGAAATACGTATCTGTCAAAGGAAAAAACTTCAAAGACCAATATACGTAAGGTTCAGTTAAGGTATATGTATTTACTTGCCGCAAGGAGACAAAAACATGCAAATACAAGGATTTGTCTAACTACTAACAGGAAGTATGTTTATTCTTATACTGTTTTACAAGACATGGCCTTCTATGGCTGACGTAATAAAGCACAACATTCAGTATTGTTCTACAGCAGATGTACTCAGATTTTCTGCTGACATGACTAGATTTGTGAGAAACTTTTGAGAAAAACAACCTGGCCTTGATGGGCTCTAATTCATTTACAAGCTTCCATTGTGCAGTGTTACATTTCAAGGTACTCTTCTAATTCAGATACAAACAAATGCTGATTGCAGTTCATATTTTCAAACAGGCTTTGTCCTAATTATCTATATCTTCTACAGCTGTGTATTTTCTCACAGCACAAGTGGAACTTCTTGTCTAAGCTTCATACAGGTAGTATTGTTCTATTCATTATTTTCCTAACATAAGCAGAAATCATTTGCTTCTCAGTAAATTCCCAAGGCACAATTAAGATTTTAGCTAACAATACAAGGTCAGAAAGCATCTGCAGTTTGTACAGATTTGTGCAGTATGAAATAGAATAAATGTGTTAACCCTTTTCAAGCTCTAAATGCACTAAGCATATTACTAATACACACATTAATACATATTTTTCTGACATTTCCCCCCTTTTAATACTTTTATTCTACTTTCAAAATAAGCATAAACAGTTTGTTTTCTTCTCCTAACCTCTTCCACTCAGGATTTGCAGTTAAGAGAGTCATTCAGTTTAAACTTGTGAAAGCATTTTCAATCTTTTAACAGTTCTTCACACTTAGCACTTTGATATAAGGTTTCAGAAACTGACATGTCTATAAGGTCTTTAATCAGTCTTTTCATGCAGGGGATGCCACAACAAACACATACTCCCAGTAGGAGCAATCTTACACAAATGGCAATCAGGATGTTCATTAGGATGGTACCCCACCCCCAAACCATTTCTGGAAAAAGTCCATCAATGGGTTTGGGCCTGGTTTGGTCATGGCCAACACTTGCTGAATTACCTCAAGATGATTGTCTATCTCGTGTTTATGGTCAGAAATATACGAACAGCATTCTTCTTGGATTAAAGCACAAGTTCCACCTCTCACCAGTAGGGTGAAGTCGAGAGCCATGCGGTTTTGAAGCACTACAGTTCTCATAACATTCAGTTCATCAGTCACTAATTCGAGAGTGGAAAAAGTTGCATTACTCATTACTTCGAGAAGCTTCGACAGTTTTCTCAGCTCCCAGATCGATTTCACTGCTCCATACGCCGGTGATATGCCTGCCCATGATATAACGCTATCACTCAAGTCCGTATGTGTCAGTCCTTTGCCTATGGAATGATGGTCTTTCCAACACGCATCGATTTGTCCCACTGGATTTACAGGTTTCTTGACGACCTCTCAGACATTTCAAATTTTTCCTCAAGGCAAAACTGCAGTGTGTCGTATGGCCGGAACCAGGTAACCCAAAAAACAACTGCCGGACCAATTCTTAGGTAACCATTTGTATGCCTTTCTACCACACACAAAGTAACAATCCTCTACTTTAGTAGTAACTTTGCTATGAATATACACTCGCCCTGCATGAAACATTTTTCTATCTATTATAGACAGTTGTTTTTAAAGAACAGAATTATGTTTTACTTCATCAAGTGTTTTATGCATCAATCCAAGAAATTAATCATAGTTTGTATTACAATAAAGATCTACATTGTTACCTTTAGTGTAACATTTATAAGGAACAGTCACATTGCAATTGCTCCAACCCACCTGAACAGTATAATTTTTATAAAAACACACAGTTCCCTTTTGTGGAACAGACAAGTGCAATGCTATTTTATCTTGTGATGTAATGATTGAGGTATCACAAATCAAGTTCTCCCAGGTCTTATTAACCCCTAGGGGGACTGTAGTCATTAATAACCCCCCGTATGCTGTTACCAAAGCTGTGTAAATCCAGCAATTTGAAACATTGATAGTCTCAGCATACACATATTTAATTGCCTGGTAAGTGTTAAAGTTTGGATGCCAGTCAATGAGTAACGCTTCACGTTTATTCAGTTCAGTCTGTGTAGCTGGGAAAAGGAAAGGCCACAACAAAAAGATTATTGTCACTAGTACAGTTAACAGGATGATTATGCAATACTTCTGAGGAAAGGGTTGTTCTGCATTCCTATTTCTTCTGGACTCTATCATTTTTACTCTTGGGATGTGACAAGGTTTTTGTCCAGTTCAAAGTTCTTGACTAATTTACAGTGCATCAGTGGATCCAGGAGGCGCGCTCTGCTATTGACTGCAGTGGGTGTCGACAGAAGCACTTGATATGGACCTTCCCACTTTGGTGATGGCCAATTCTTTTTCTTTACTGTCTTCACCCAGGCCCAAGTTCCGGGGGACACTGCCACTTCTGATGGTCTGGTTCGTTCTTTATCTGAAACAGAATTTGACAGCAACAAATGTTTAGAATTTAACAAGTTTCACATGTACTCAGCTAGCGTACTGTCAGCTTCCTGGTCTGCGGGCATGAGAGATTTCCACTGAGGTATATAATAAGCCCTTCCAAATAACTTTTTAAAAGGAGTCAATCCTTTTGCATTCGGAACAGTTCTCATGCTCAACAGTGCCAGGGACAGACCTGCTTGCAATTTCTCTGTGTTTCTACTATTAACTTCCTTAGCTTATTCTTTAAAATCCCATTATGCCTCTCTACTAGCCCAGCAGATTGTGGGTGATAGGCACAATGATTTTTTAAAGAAATACCAAAATGTTTACTTAACTGTTGTATGGTCTGGTTTACGAAGTGTGTGCCATTGTCACTGTAGATCCTTTCCGGAATGCCGAATCTAGGGATGATTTCTTTAACAAGGACTTTGGCCACAGTTGCTGCGTCTGGATTTTTAGTCGGAAAGGCTTCCACCCATCTGGAAAACATATCTACAATGACAAGACAATACTTCTTATTTTCACATTCATTCAACTCTATGAAATGCATACAGATAGTGTGAAACAGATATGGTGGTGTAGGGAAACTCCCTTGCTTGGGCTTTAATGCCCCTTGTGCATGATGTTTATTACAAACAAGGCACATCGAACAAAATTTTTTAGTATAATTTAAGAATCCATATGTCGTGAACACTTGGTTCACCAGCTGTACCATCCCCTCTGTTGAGACATGGCACTACCCATGGCTCAACAATATCTAAACAAATTAGACGGCAATATCGGTTTCCCTTCTTTAGAGATGTACAGCCCCTTTTCGAGAATTGCTCCTCGTTTCACCCATCTTTGTTTTTCAGCTTGCGTAGTAAGTGTCTGCATTGTCTTTAACATTTCTAAGTCTAAAATCTCAGAGGGTTGTAATTCCTCATTCAAAAGAAATACTTCTGAAGCTGCCTGCTTTGCAGCTGTATCAGCTCTCACATTACCTTTTGAAATCCTGTCCTGTTGCTTGGTATGAGCTGTGCATATACAAATAGCTACTTTCTGAGGTAACTGAATAGATTCTAAAAGATCTAAAATAAACTGTGCATGATTGATTGGTTTGCCACTAGATGTTATCATTCCTCGATTTTTCCACTGTTGCGCAAAAACATGTACAGTAGAAAAAGCATACTGGCTGTCAGTAAAAACGTTCACACATTTACCCTTTGCTAAGGTACATGCCCATGTCAAGGCAATCAATTCTGCTGCCTGTGCAGATAAATTGTGTGGTAAAGATTTCACTTCTATAATCTCAATATCAGAAACTACTGCATATCCTACTAGGCTCTGTCCTGCAGGACCCCTTTTGCATGAGCCATCCACGTAGTATGTCACCTCGGCATCATCCAAGGGAACATCCATAAGGTCTTTTCTAGGCAGTGTCTTTTGCTCAATCACCTGCAGCCAGCTGTGTGGTGTGCCATCTGCAGGGGTTGGGAGCAAGGTAGAAGGGTTCAAAGTCGAACATCGTTCAATTGTCATATGAGGTTGCCTCAACAATATAGTCATACAGGAAAGATGCCTAGCAGGGGAAAGATAGGCTACCTTCTCTTGCAGTAAAATAATCATGACTGCATGAGGCACTCTCAGTGTGAGAAGGTGGAACAAAACTACTGAGCCCGAAGCCTGTACTGCCATTGCAGCTGGAACTACTGCTTGTACACAGTGGGGTAAAGACCATGCCACTGGGTCTAGTTGTGATGAATAATAAGCAATAGGGCATTGCTTGTCCCCATGCTGCTGTGTTAACACTGATGCAATATAACCTTGCTTACAATCTACAGTTTGGAAAAAACGTTTATGATAGTTTGGTAATCCCAAAACTAATGAGGACGCTATTAACTCTTTCAGTTTGGAGAAAGCAGATTCTGCTTCTGGTGTCCATTGTAATAAATCCTGTGCTGCCATAGGCTTTTTATAAATCAGGTCAGTCAATGGTGCAGATTCCAAGGCATAGTTTGTAATTCAACTCCGACAAAAATTAGTTATACCCAGGAAGGATATCATTTCCTTCTTGGTAGTGGGTTTTGGTGCTTGCAAAATCGCTACTTTTCTGTCCTCATCTAATTTCTTACCTTCCTTGGATATTACATATCGTAGGCATTTAACTTGTTTTTTTCCAAAGCTGCAGTTTATTTTTGTTTACTTTATGCCCTTCAGTGGCTAAAAATTGTAATAGCGCTATGGTGTCTTCTTTACAGTCTTGCTGGGTGGGGGATGCCAGCCGGATATCATCAACATAAAGCAAAATCTGACTACCTCTTGTTGGGGTAAATCCCACCAAGTTGCTTGCCATTTCTTGTAAGAATATTGTTGGACTTTCACAATACCCCTGTGGTAGTCGCGTATATGTATACCTTTTCCCCTGAAATGTGAATGCAAACCAATACTGGCTGTCAGGGCGTATCAGGATTGGGAAGAACGCATTGCTGATATCTACCACAGAAAAATATTTCTATTGAGGTTTCAAATCATTCAACAGGGTGTGTGAGTCTGGCACCGTAGGTGCCCTTGGTATTACTGCGTCATTTACAGCTTGTAAATCTTGGACCATACGCCACTCTCCATTCGCTTTCTTAACAGGAAATAAGGGTGTGTTACATGGTGAATCAGGAGATTCCACCAGCACCGTTCCTTAAGTAAAGCTGCTATAATAGGTTTGATTCCTACCTCTGCATCTTTTCTTAAGGGATACTGTCTTTTTTGTGGTCTAAATGCTGACTTTGGCACAGTAGTAACTGGTACCGCTGTATGAATAAGTCCTACATCTGATTTTCCTGTTGACCAGAGAGTTTCTGGTATATTCTGTAAGGCATTCTCTTCCTCCTTCGATAGGAGTGCTAATCAGCTGTCCTTGCTAGACTGCAAGTGTACAGCTGGGTGGGTCTGAGTTATCCAATTCAGCTTCTGCATTTGTATTCCCTGTTCTGACAGTTCTAACTCTGTCTGTTTTTCCCATCTCGTGACTTTCTCTCCTAAGTCTACCCATTTTACATTCTTGTCCTTAGTTAAGCTAACATGTGGTAATCAATTAGATTTATAGAGTGCAAAGAACTCCTGGGACAATGAACAGCTGGCTACACTGTTCCCTTCTGTGTCCCAGTACAGATGACATAATATCAATCTGTTTGCACGATTTCTAAACAATTCTTGCTCATATTCCTTATCAGGTCCTGGTGTGTTACAATAATACAGAGTACAGTGCAACAAATGCTGTTTATCAATGTCAAGGGAGGGGAACTTGCTGATGGCTACATTCATCAATTCTTCGGTCACTGCCCCTAGACCAGTCATAACCAAGTCCTGGCTGTACCAATAAAACATTTTCCCTCCATTTGCACTGCAAAAGTATCAATTTGTCACTGCGCTTCCATACCCTGCATAGTCGGAACTACTGCTATACCAAATAGCTGCATAAGGTCTCTGCCCAAGATGTTTACTGGGCATTTTGCAGAAATAACAATTTTGCTTTTCTGGGTCAGTCCTGAAACAGGATCAGTTATCACAATATTATGGGAGAGGGGCTCCCGATACAGCTGTCCATTAGCTGCTTTCATTAATATGTAATCAGGTGACTCGGAGTTTTCTGGCAGTTTGGAGGGATGTATCAGGGTCCGTGATGCCCCGGAGTCACACAAGAATCTGACTCCCCCCCTTCTACCAGGAGTGGAACTTATGGTTTTGTGTCTGCTAAATAGAGCTGTAAGCTCAATAAAGCCAAATGTAATATTTCATTTTCTTCACTATCCGTGACTTCCTGCACTTCGTCTATTTCTTCTGCCACATTCTCTACTCCTTCTATCACAGTCTCATTCATCCCTTCTCTGCTATCCCCTTCTAGTGATTCCTGACTATCATATAGTCAGTCCTCACCTTCCTTATCTTCCATGGTTGCTTTCTTGTTTTTCTTGCAATCCCTTGCCAAGTGTCCCTTCTTACCACATTTAAAACATTCACCCCTTTTCTTTCGCACTTCAAAGTCCTCTGATTGCTGATCAGATTGTTTGTTTCCCTGGGCATTTCTCTTGCCCTTTTTTCTGGACTGTACTACATATACTTCTGCTCCATCTTCTACAGAAAATACTTGGGCTTCCTTTTTCTTTTTGCTATTAAAATGCCTTTCGGCATGCCTAGCATATTCAAGTAATGACTGTAACCTGCTTGTACGATGACCTACAATGTGCTTTGTAATAAAGCTGCTTATGGGTGCAATACTGCCTTTCAAAAATGCATTCTTTAACTGCTGCTCATATGGGGAATCGTGTGTCTGATCTTCAGGAACCTGCACTCCACAATGGTTATTAAAACATTCCAATAGTCTGGCATAATATCTGTCAATAGTTTCACCTTCCTGTTGGATGCATTGATTAATGCAAGTCCAGCCTACCCTAGGCTTCCATTTCTCAGAGATTCGGTCTCTAAGACCTTTCACTCTGTTGGCTAATTCTGCGCTACTATGTGGGAGGGGCCTGAGCGCAGCATCACATGGATTCCAGTCACCACTAATCATGTGCCAATCTGGTCCCACAATTTGTCTGACTACTTTTTCTACCTCTTCTCCATTTAAATTATAACTTAGCCTCATTCCTTGCAAATCTTCTAAGAACTTTCTAAAGTTAACTTTTGGATGGGGAATTCCCTCAGTGGCTTTCCGGATGTGTTCTGGAGTCCAGGGTCTATACATTAGAATAGTTGGGTCCTGACATTCTTGCCCTGCCTGAGGATTAGGCACTTCTATAAGTGGGCATATTTCTTCTTCACTCATAAATCATGAATTTCTACCCATTTGATATAATTCAA
Organism: Protopterus annectens; assembly: GCF_019279795.1. NCBI lineage: Eukaryota > Metazoa > Chordata > Ceratodontiformes > Protopteridae > Protopterus > Protopterus annectens. The sequence continues at coordinate 171,538,775 of NC_056736.1, forward strand.
TGTCCCCTTTTGAGTTTCCTGCCCGTGTTCGAGACCTGGTCTCGACGGGATCTCTAATAAACGGTTTCGCTTTTGTAGTGTCCCTACTTACAGTGACAGCAGGATATCACAGGGGTGGACTAACTTGTTCACTTGCCTCATATTCTGGTAAGGGAGGCGGAGGGGCTGATGCTATTACTAAGTTATTGTCCTCCTTATCTAAAAACATTGCTTTTGAATTATTACTCTTTTGTTCCCTTCGGTTTACTTCCTCAATCCACCTGTGTGCCTGAGGAATTCCTAATTGACGTTGCTTTTTTACTCGACCTTTAGAATCATTTTTAAGCTGTTTGACAAGTTTGACAAGTGAGGATTTTTCTAATTTACCATCAAATTCATACTTATTAACCCATTTTGAGTAGTATTTAATATTATCAGCACGCTGTGACTGCGTGTATTTCGCGTCTTCAGTTAACGGCGGATTTTGGGATCTTTTTGTACATTTATTACTCATTTTGTTCTACCCTTTTAATCATTATGTAACTCCTTATTTTTAACGTGGTACCACGAATTTTGTTATAGTCTCTTCAGAATGACTGCCTACCTGCTCTGTTTCCCTGATGTATGACAAGACAGTAATCTTTTTGTCCCTGACTTGTATAAACAAAGTCTTAACAAAATAAATACAAATCTAGTCCCTGATATAAAACAGAAAAAAGTAGATTCACCTTACCTGAGCCTTCGTGATTGATCACCTGGTTCGAGTAAACCCATCCTTCAGTCGCAGATCAGAAAGTGGCTGGCCTCTTTTTGTATGACAATTCAGTCGGAGGGCTTTTCAACTAAGAAGAACCAATGTGGTTTCTTCCCTGTACAGTTTCAAGCCACCTGACCTGTCTGATCTGAGGCGAAGTGAGGGTTTCCGGTCCGAAGGACCAATCTGTCAAAGGAAAAAACTTCAAAGACCAATACACATAAGGTTCAGTTAAGGTATATTTATTTACTTGCCGCAATGAGACAAAAACATGCAAATACATGGATTTGTCTAACTACTAACAGGAAGTATGTTTATTCTTATACTGTTCTACAAGACATGACCTTCTATGGCTTACGTAATCAAGCACAACTTTCAGTATTGTTCTACAGCAGATGTTACTCAGATTTTCTGCTGACATGACTACATTTGTGAGAAACTTTTGAGAAAAACAACCTGGCCTTGATGGGCTCTAATTCGTTTACAAGCTTCCATTGTACAGTGTTACATTTCAAGGTGCTCTTCTAATTCAGATACAAGCAAATGCTGATTGCAGTTCATATTTTCAAACAGGCTTTGTCCTAATTATCTATAGCTTCTACAGCTGTGTATTTTCTCACAGCACAAATGGAACTTCTTGTCTAAGCTTCATACAAGCAGTATTGTTCTATTCATTATTTTCCTAACATAAGCAGAAATCATCTGCTTCTCAGTAAATTCCCAAGGCACAAGCAAGATTTTAGCTAACAATACAAGGTCAGAAAGCATCTGCAGTTTGTACAGATTTATGTAGTATGAAATAGAATAAATGTGTTAATCCTTTTCAAGCTCTAAATGCACTAAGCATATTACTAATACACACATTAATACATATTTTTCTGTCAGTATTCTTCGAACACTAATCAGGGAAACTCATTTTAGTGAACCTCAGACTTCTTACCAGGGTTAGAAACCACTCACTCACCAGCACTCCAGAACAGACACTGCACTAAATGAAACCTACCGAATTGGGGTGTTTTTCCCCCAACAACTCCCAACTTTGGAGGCTGCAGCCCCCACACACCCTCAACAATATCTACCAACTCCGAGATTGCACTACAGTGGGGAAAAGTAAAAGGTTGTGATGGCCAAGTGCTTCCTAATCCTTGGAAAAAGTCTGTGGTTTGCTGAACTGAATTTTTCTGATTAGTGTTTGATGAATACATATTTGACTAATATGTATTTTGATTAAATGATATAGACATAACAGGGTCATAGGGCTTTATCCATCAGAGACACAATGCTGCCATTTGCTGAGTGAAATTTTCACTAAAGCATAACATACAGTACTCCATATATGAGTCCCTGTACATTCAGAAAAACACATGTATACAACCCTACCACACTACACACACACACACACACACACACACACACACACACACACACACACACACACACACACACACACACACACACAAAATCACATTTATATTTTTATACACACACACACACACACACACACACACACACACACACACACACACACACACACACACACACACACACACACACTAAATTAAATATACTAACTCTAAGATCAAACAAGACAGAGGAAAGGGTAAAACTACCTTACACCAGTTTTAATTAATCTCAACAAAAACAATGGATTTCATGCACACTTCCTTGGATGTGCATGTTTTTAGATTACTTAGATTCAGTTTAACATGCCCTCAATAATAGTGCACTTTGACCACATAAATGGGAACTATATATGGCTATATATTATACCTATCGCAACACAAAGACCAAAGATGAACAGAAAGGAAGAAAGTACATACAGCAAATGCCACTGAAAAGACAAATAAATCATTGGATGTTTATTTATATGACTGCTGGAATTGGTCTTTTTGGTCTGTATATGGTTTCAGTTCACTTTGTCAAATCATATGATAGCAACAAAGTGAACTGATTTTTTTCAAAAGTATGCATTACTGATTGCCAGACAATATGTGAAACATTGACTTTTCATGTGGTGAGTAAGGTTTCCTTGCTTGCAGGTAGGTGGGTGGGTTTATTAAATAATCTTGAAATCTTTGGATGCACAGAAAGTTTTTGCTCTAGGACTAGGAGTAAGAGTGTGTATGTTGTTTTTTTTTTTTTGCAGGTTAGGGTTAGTTTAAGGGCTAGATTAGGGGCTAGATTTAGTGATGTGCATGAGTGTAGTAACTGGATAGATTTAGTGTTGTGTATGTGTCTGATATCTAGATAGATTTAGTATTGCGCATGCATGTAGCACCTGGGTAATGTGTCTAGTGTAGAGCTCTTCGTCCCTATCCACCATTCTCATGTATGAAAACCCTAGCCATAACTCTGCCACTGCCTTTAAGTCCAGCAATGTGCAATACATTACGAAAAACCATTTCCTTAACAGTGCCACTCTTCAGGAAAACTACAAATGTTGATACTGTTGTTATTATTTTTTTTTTGTTGAAAATTATAAAATAAAAAAGTGTTTGCATTCCAATTTTGTTCATTGTGAGGGAAGGATTTTTTTAATTTCAGTATCCATTAAGTGTGTTGCTTATTTTTCAGTTTTATGTAGCTTGATGTTAATAAACTTCAATATTATTGGATATAGCTATCTAGTAATGTCTTTCGGCTTTTCCCGGTTAGGGGATGTTACAGCGGATCACTGCTCCGCTTATGACTGGCAGTGGATTTTTACTGTATCAAGTTGGCAGCCTGGCACCCAACCTTCAAAGAAGGCACACCTACTCATGCATGCACCTACCTGCATGTCTTTAAAGTTCATTCAACCACAGGGAGGACATGCAGACTCCACACAGAAGGTGCACCAGCCAAGAATCAAACCTAAATGCCTTTTGCTGTGAGGCAACAACACTAACCAGTGCACCACCATGACTATTACTAGTGATGCATCTATGTTTATAGATTCATGCATACATACATATATATCAACTTTTGCAGTCTCTCTTGATTCAGTGCTACCTCTTCTACCTTCTTCCACAGTCATGTGTGACTGTCACAGGTGTTCTATCACACAGTCTGTCCACCTCTTTGCTGGATGCCATCATTCACTCTGGCTTTCTTCATCTCTGTCACAAATCTTCTTCACCAGTTTGTCTTCTACTTTACTGCATATGTGCCTGTACCAATATAATCTATTCTCTTTGACCTTCTCTGCAATTCGAGCTACTTTGGCTTTTGCTCTAATATGAAAAAGCATATAAACACAAATCAGGATAAAGTATCCCCTTCAAAGAAGCAGAAAATCCAATAGTCACATAGGGAGGATACACCAGGACAATCGAAGCCAACCAATATCTGAATAAAAGCTTTATTACAACAAAATAAAGATGAGTGAGCGCTTTCACGTCTCCTGGACGTTTCATCAGACTTAATTAACCATCACTACAATATAACTTTATATAATAACAGAATAGCTCCTATTGGAGAACCAATATAACATTCAATCAAAGACAATTAATTATTAAAAGAGAAATGCAGTGTAGATGAATCACTTTGTTGTTAGTAAGTGCTGCTTAATTTCTTTAGTCAACATAAAAACATATACAAAGAATAACATATATATATAATTACAAAAGTTCCTGTGCATATCACAATTTAATACAAAAAGATATAAATATAAGCAAGAAGAAAACCCATGCTAATAAAACCCTTTAAAAATAAAATGTTATGGGTTTAAAAACTTACTATTTATGTTGAAAAGGCCTGTCTGCCAAAAAAGGTCTCAGAGAAATGTTATCATTAAGGCCTTGACCTCTATCCGCTGCTAACTTGAGTATCCATTTAATCTCTCTCTTCTCCACATTATTACGTATGTAACCTAACCTTTCAGTACTATAGACATGTTCCAATACTAGGAAACTAAAGGTATGTGTGCTATCTCTATGTAGCACATGATAAGCTAGTGCATTGGTCTCATCCCCATCTTAATGTCAATAATAAGTTCACTTACATCCACACTCTGAGAGGGGATGAATGAAAGACCTCTGTTTAAAACAGATAATTCATGTTTTGTTAAATTATATGTTGAAACATTAACTACTAAGTCCTCTGTACTGGTTTCAATGACTTGCGTTGAAACTCTAACTGACCTTCTGAAATTTTCCGTTTCCTTGTTTTGTACTGAGGACTCCAATTCAGTTTGTTCTCCACTCGAAAGGGCAGTGGAAAATGGAGATTTGTAACCTCTTTAGTGGTATCATGGGAACTGCTTGTAACGTAACCAAGTCTCTTACGAGGTTACTATGTTATAATCATAATAGACATGATGGTTTGATATCACAAAGGAAAGGCACACAAGCATGTTGTACCTGTAATCAATGCAGTTATATTAAGAGTTCATGTGAATTTATACATCCAGATACAGGCAAAAGATATGAGTTTACTAAGTATGCCGATTGTAAAACCAGGAACGTGGTTTATTTAACTCAGTGTAATAAATGTCAATGTTTCTATGTAGGCATGACCACTAGAACTCTAAAGGAGCGTATTAGGGAACATATTTATGCCATCAATAAAGAGTATGAGACCAATGCACTAGCTTATCATGTGCTACATAGCACACATACCTTTAGTTTCCTAGTATTGGAACATGTCTATAGTACTGAAAGGTTAGGTTGCATACGTAATAATGTGGAGAAGAAAGAGATTAAATGGATACTCAAGTTAGCAGTGGATAGAGGTCATGGCCTTAATGATAAAATTTCTCTGAGACCTTTTTTGGCAGACAGGCCTTTTCAACATAAATAGTAAGTTTTTAAACCCATAAAATTTTATTTTTAAAGGGTTTTATTAGCATGGGTTTTCTTCTTGCTTATATTTATATGTTTTTGTATTAAATTTTGATATGCACAGGAACTTTTGTAATTATATATATAAGTTATTCTTTGTATATGTTTTTATATTGACTAAAGAAATTAAGCAGCACTTACTAACAACAAAGTGATTCATCTACACTGCATTTCTCTTTTAATAATAAATTGTCTTTGATTGAATGTTATATTGGTTCTCCAATAGGAGCTATTCTGTTATTATATAAAGTTCTATTGTAGTGATGGTTAATTAAGTCTGATGAAACATCCAGGAGACGTGAAAGCACTCACTCATCTTTATTTTGTTGTAATAAAGCTTTTATTCGGATATTGGTTGGCTTCGATTGTCCTGGTGTATCCTCCTTATGTGACTATTGGATTTTTTAATCTGATATCCTCATTTCTTCATTGGTCCCACAGCATCCATCTTACCACCCATCTCAGACATTACCTCTCCATCACCTCTTGCTTCTACATCTGCTCTGCCTTTACTGCCCAGTTTTCTGAACCATTCAGTAGTACTGGTCACATTACTGTTTTGTACATCTTACTTTTCAGCTTACTTAGGCATTCTTCTGTCATCTTGTACACCTGACACTCTTTCCTTTTGGCTGCAGCACCTTTGATTCTAGCTTTGACTTTCTCGTTCAGACTTCCTTTCTCCTCAGCCATCCCTCCTCAATACTTGCAGTTGTTAACCTGCTCCACTACTTTATATTGCATTTCAGTTCTCGTCTTCTGATTCTCCAATTTTCTGTCATTGCAACTGTTTTATCTGTACTCTGTTTCATCCCATATGCCTTCAGTTTTGCATTCTGTTCCCTCATTCTTTACTGGGATTCTTGCTCAGAATCTGCATGGAAAGCCACATCATCTGCATACAACAACTTTGTTGATCTGTTTTCCACAGGCTCTTCAGCCAGATTGTACTGAAATAACTGAAAAAGGCCAGGAAGACATTGGGTTCTAAATATTCTATGGTGAAATTTTGACTGTTTTCTCTCATTTTGATCCAATTATGGCCTGAACAAAAATTGTGACTATGAAAATAACTTCAGTCTTATTTTCTTTCAAGGATGAAATAAGTTGTTCTACTTACTTCTGCTAGATACCAGCATGAATAACCTTCCAATACTTCATTAATCAAGGCTTCATAAACAGCTTGTTTGCGAGGAGGGAGACTCTGTGCACCACACTGGAGTAATGTCAGTTGTATTATATCTTTGTTGGCAGGGCTATTGACCATAGACTTTAAAACTTAAGAATGCTGTGTGTAATCTAAGAATGTAGTATAATTTCCAACATGTGAAGTTTAAAAGATATTCAATATATTGTTTAAATATGCTGCTTTACATATACCTTCTTGATATAATACTTCTAAATGTTTAAGTGTGTCATGCAACTTTATCTATGTGCTTGAGGGAGTGTTTAATTTTAGTTTTGATAGTATGATGTAATGAAGCTTCTACAAAATGTGCTTGATTATGTTTGATGGCTTCTGTTATTTGGAGGTGTGGTGTAGCCAAAAGTATTCCAAAAACAAAATCTACATTTGAATTGTTTATTTGATGGCTATGCTTTTACAGACAAGGGGAGATTCAATAAAGCCTATACAGTCCGCTAAGATCATGTCTGCATTGCACCATGACTCACATGAGATAGTGCAGCATTTTGGATTAAGTATGCAGCTCTACACAACGCGTATAGCCATGCAACCATGGTAAACACAGTGGTATGCTAATTTCAGCATAAGCAGATGAAGTGTTTGCTAATCAACCAATCCAAGATGGAGGAGCTATTCAACAAGCTATAAAGCAACCATGTAGACTCAGTGATGGTTTTCCATGTGAATTCCGAAACGTATTGGAATACAGACAGAGAAAGAAGTCTCACAGAAAGAATTTTAGGGGCTACTGTTGCTTTAGTTCATGTGTGTGTGTGTGCAATAGGCTGAAGTCTATGTGTTTGCTGCTGCTAATAGACCACGGCCAAGAAGGAGAAAAGTTTTTAGACTCCATTTAACTTATCACAATCTGCATGAGGTAGAAACTGAAGAATGCTACAGAGTGGATAGAGACACACTACAGGAACTCTGCAACCTCTGTACTCCTCAACTCAGACCAAGGGCAAACCAAGGGGAACCAATACCAGTGGAGACAAAGGTATGTGTAGCACTTAGAATGTTAACTACAGGAACCTTTCAGAGATCAATAGGGGACATGCTGGGGGTGTCACAGGCATCAGCATCTTGGATATTCCATCAATTCCTAAATGCTATACTACAACATGGCAGTGGCTACATATATTTTCCTCATACACCTGACCACAAATATGCAGGAGTTTTGAAGTATTGGGTGCCATAGACTGTACACATATAGAAATCAAACTACCATCTGGGGAAAAGAGAAGAATCTACATAAATAGAAATAAAATCTACTCCATTAACTGCCAAGTTGTGTGTAACACTATGGGAATCATCTTGAATGTGTGTGCTGGCAGCCCAAGTTCCCATGACTCACATATCTGGCACAACTCCCAACTGTATGAGATCTTTACTAGAGGTGATATCACACAGAATCATTTACTGGAGAATGAAGGTTATGCACTGGAACTGTGGCTGATGATGGCCACCAGAAATGCGCACACACCATCTGACGAATGCTATAATGAAACACATGCTCAAACCAAAAATATCATAGAGTGTTTGTTTAGGCTGCTGAAGTCATGATTCCAGTGCCTAGATACATCTGGGAGTGCTCTGCAGTACAATCCACATGCATGTACTGAAATCTTCATCATCTGTGCCATGCTTCACAACACCATCCTGAGAAAACAACTTCAGAAGGATCAATAAGGGGAAAGGAGCACACATCCCGCCACTACTGGCAAGGTCACTGTGGCCACATGCAGGTGTGTAGTCAGAGAAGGAACCTGCAGCTACTGTGGGTGTAGACAAATGTAAGTTTGCTCAATATGCTCTCTCTTTGGCTAAGAGGCAATGCATAGCACATTCAATCATCACCTAAGGGGATAAAACCTCCATCCTAGACACATACATACAGTAACACCAATGCTAGGCAACAGTCACAACCTAACCTACTCATGTAATGGCTGTGTAGTCCTAGCATCAGACAGACTCAGCTCTGAACTGAAACTGTAGAAACTGCCAGGTTTACAAGGTTAAGTATTAAAACTGGAATATTAAAACATGTATAATAATGCAAATGAATGGCATATCCTTGCATGCTGTTACTTGGTAATGTAAGTAAATAAAAGGTGGATGATTTTTACAGCAATGACTTCAACATGTGACAGCAGTGGCGGACATCCAATATTCACACATTCATCTCTCTCAAAACTGTTGATGGTCACAGAATGTCCTCACTTTGACATCATATTTTTGTACTGGTAAATCATAAAAAAGAGACGTTAGAAATTAATGCACACATTTCAGTTTCAGACTTTATATCCCTCAGAAATTCTTAAAAATAGTGATGCAAAAACTGTTTGATTATTTCAACTTGACTAACTTTGTAAGACCAAAATATTTAAAAAATCTCCCTATTGTTCAGCCTTTGTCCTACTTTTATTTATGGCTTGATCCAGCTTTGTTGCTCTAAGAGTGTGGGAGACATATACATACTACAAAAACCTGTAAGAGAGCAATACAATTAGCAAACACAGATATACTAAGCACTAAGTCAGCAATGCAGCCTGACCATCAGACACAGTGTTTGTATCCCTGAATCCAAAAGATAGAAAACAAGGATATGGCACAGTTATCATCACTTTCACAGGCTGTTTTTTGTATGTATGTGTGTGAGTGTGTGTGGGGGGGTGAATGCAGGAAGCCTAGGCTGATACAAAAGATAAGTGAGTGCATGTAAGTAAGAAAGAGAAACAGGTAGACATTTGGACATAGTATCAAATGGCCACCGAGAGTGAATGAGCTTTAAGCCTCACAACTGAACCATGTAACTGCTTTGTGTGTGTGTGTGTGTGTGTGTGTGTGTGTGTGTGTGTGTGTGTGTGTGTGTGTGTGTGTGTGTGTGTGTGTGTGTGTGTCTGTTTGGGCACTCCAGGTGAAACTGGTGTGTAAGTGTATGCAAAAACACAGTCAATCTCTGTGCTAGCTCTACATCTTAGTATGTCAGACAGGTGTGAGACATGCATGGTAGAGGTGGCAGTTCATCATTGTTGTACCCAAGCACAATAACTGGCTATGCTAGGAGTTCGTCAGGCACGTCCACACCCATGACCAGATGCAGTGCTTCTACATGAATGTGATTGATGTCTGTTGGATGAGCTCTACTCACGAGGATGCCCAGGACTATGAGCCCATGGCCTGTCATGAATATATGTGGAGAGCTCAACCACTGATGGAGCAGTGGAAGTAGTGCCACTATGGGAGTGTGATCATGCACAGCCACACTGGCTAACATCAGATGATGTGGCTGACCTATGCCAACATGGATGTCATTCCCATCCTAGCAGACAGTCCATCACAGACACCAGCCATTCCAATGTCTAATTCATCCAAACCATTGAATTGTCAGCATGGCGTAGGTAGTTACGCATGTCAGCCTGTGTCACATCTACGAATCTAAGCATTTCTCAGAGGCCTTATTGGAATGTGCCTGCACCTCCATGATGGCCCTTAGCATATGCGAGTGCATGGAAAGACACATTGGCTACAGCCAGAGTCAACAGGCACTGAAGCTGGAGTAACCACTCTATGTTGACCAAGTGGCTTACCTCCACCTGTCCAATATCTGAGGCATCACTAGAATGGCTTTGCATAGGCCTACTGGCTATGTTTGATGGAATTACAGGGGATGGCTGAATGTCAGATTCAAAGATTCAACCTCTGCACCCCCCCTCCCTGACTGTGCCTCTGTTTGCCCACCATCATCATCAGAGTCTGCTGATACTCTGACATCAGGTGGTAAGAGTCATACACTTCCACTGTCAGGATCACACGTGATAATAAGCAACAAACACAGGAAATAAATTAATAGTTACACTACTACAATTCAATATACGCTAACAAACTTACAGTTTTGTCACTATTACAGACAGCAAAGCAATACACACACACAGACCTGACACCCACATCATACATACAGACAAAATAAATATTTCTCTGAACTGCTCATTAGTACTGAAATAAAAATGTTTGGCTTACCATGTGCAGATGACTCCACATTTCCTAGGGAGGATGGTCCTGGAAGAAGTTATGCAAAAGGTAAGAGCACCATCATCACAATTAACAGTAACACCAGGGTGAAATATTTTGGCCCTTTATAGGTCCATTAACAATACATTTAAAAGAAACTTGATGACACTTCCACCCCAAGCCCATGTGTAATAAACCAGAATGTGTTGCTAACTGTATCAATCTATAACTAGCACCCCCCCAAAAAAAAACTTTGTTAAACAAACTTAAGTATTGCTATCAGTATTTTACTATACAAGAAATATTCAATTATTGACATAGATAACCCTACCTGGAAGCTCCTCCTGGGACATACTTGCCCTCCCTGAAACTGTTGTACCAACATCAATCACATACGGTTGTGCACTTTCCACTGAGCTCTCTTGATCCCTGACAGGGGACATAAACTCTTCATTTGGTGTCTGTGGTGGCTCTGTAGCAGGCCACTCCACCGGTAGCCATCTGTCCATGGGTCACTACAGCTGCTTTCCTTTAGTCTGATGATAACATGTCAGTGGCCCTATGATGCACCTGATCATATGTCCTGCTGTGTCCCCCAACAGTGTTTACATAGGCCACTATCTGCTGCCAAATTTGCATTCATCCAGACATATCCCCATGGACTCTCTCAAGCAGAAAGCCACCATGTTGCCTAAATGCTTGGACAGTGACATCATTCTCAGGGTCACTGAAGGGGGGGTTTGTGGGGATTGGGACTTTTGGGTGCCATAGTACTAGGTGACATAAAACACAAAAGATGGATACTACGCATAAATATCACATACATAAAAGTCCTGTTTAGATATAACACATAAGTAGCTTTTCAGTATTACCCACGGGAGAAACAAAAAAAAAATTCAAGATATTCAAATATAAAAAAAAGATTTATGTAGTTGTAACATATCACAGTCACACACAAAGCAAGGATGGATCCAAAACAAGGGGAGTAATAATAGCAAAGCATAACTTTACAAACAATTTTGTTTGTGCCAACACAGAAACAGAACTTGGCTCCCCCACCACAAAAACAGCAGGCACATTTATTTTATTTTATTTTGCATTTGTTGACTGGGAAAGTCCAACTGGATATATGTCCATTTTCAGCAGAGCCCAAGGGAGAAAAGCTCCACATAAAATAAAGAAATTTTATAAAATGCTCCAATTACAGTAAAAGACTTTTGTAGACAACATTGAACCAAAGATAAAAAGATTACATTAATAATGCTCAGCTACAGTCTAAACGTACTTAAAATGCTGATTCATTGGCAGTACAGTACTACTGACAAATATAAATATATTTAATAAACATATTCTTTACCAGAACAGTGATGATGCAGAATATAAACACAGGTAGGGAGTTGTTTCTTGGGTTAACAAAAATTGCTGAGAAATTAGTTTAAGAGAGAAGTAAAAAAGAGCCATGCAAGAAGAATTCAGTAAACAGGCTAGAAAGTGGTAAGCCGAATGACATTTTGCTACCAAACAAAGGAATAAAACATCAGCGAATTGATATAAGTGCTAGCAAAGAAACTGTCCCAAAAACATGTGTAAACATTTGAAACAGAACATTCATTTTTATACAATTGCCAGTCACCCTTACCTGTGGTCAGCATTACCCTATAGGTGTCTATAGGTCATCCTAGAAGGCTAATATCCCTGTGCCATTGACAATATAGGACATTTGCATTTCACTGAAATAACAATAGAAGAGCGTAAAGAGAAACACTTATAACATTAACACTTGTGGTGAAAGTTGGCTGTGCATCTGAGAAAGTAAAATGCCCCGACAAAATGCTTACGCCATCAGTAAACTTCTGAGAAGTGCATGCAGATAAAAGTAGCATTCGCTAATTCTTGTATAAAAGTATTTTTCTAAGTGACATCTGAGAATGTCCATTATATAACTGAAAAATGTAATCATACCTTATCAAGATTAGAATTTTGCTGTATAGAACAATCCAAAGTAATAGCATCTTCTTCTGTGTTATCCACATAAACATGTCTCCTCACCTTCATGTTCTCTACCTACAGTGAAAGAAGCAAAACAAGCAATAACGTGGATAAATGCAGGTCCAAATGAAAACAATATGTCTATATCTGAAAAATAAAGGGCAGACCAACACAGCTAAAACAATGAAACTTAAATAAAAGGTTAACACTTTCACACCTGGTAGGCATTTTGTCAGACCATTATGCATACAACTACGCAGTCAAAGTATTTATAACAGACCATAATACAATTAATCAATAAAACAAAGCGTGTCATTTAAGTGCTGGTTTTAATGGCACAACATCATTTAAACCAGATCACGTGTCAGCTTGCATTTTAATAATCCACTTCATCTTTGCATGTTCAGACCTTTTAACAAAATCACCCCCTCTCAAATCTTTAGAGAGCAACTGTAACACCATGAAGTTAAATACATGCATATTGCCAAAGATATCAATATAATAGTAACTGTCATAAAACAAATGGATAGAACAAAGCAGAATCAGTCTCCGGTAATACCAAATTGCATAAAAAACGCTCAGAGTTCCAGAAAACAGTCCAAGCAAAACGAATCAAAAGGTGTACAAAAATGTGGATGATTCAATCCACACAAAAATGTATTAAAGAATATTCGGACAGAGAAATGTTAGCGCTTTCGCTTAAAAAGCTTCTTCAGACATAAAATACATTCACCTAATTTCAAACACTTATATATAACATTCAAGTTTTTAAAACAACCAATGAGGCTGTGTCAATTATTGAGGCATTAAAGTGACCTCGCACTAATAGCAACTCTATCTAAAGCATTTAATAAACACCCTAAGTAGCTGTTAATATAAAAAACAATAAAGGCAGTAAGATAACTAAATAAATAAATCCATGAATATATAATTAAAAATACATTCAAGAAATATATATAAATGTATATAAAAATATATAAATAAACATATATAAATGTATCTTATAAAGGTCACAGAAAATAAAATATACAATAACTTAAAAATACATCTACTTGCAGAACACATAAAAACTTTCATTTATTATTCCTACGCTTCTTAAGAAAGGGCTTGATAGAAGCCCTTTCATTCAATCCCTTCCCTTTATCTGCCCTTAACCGGGTAATCCAATCACTCTCTATAGTCTCCGTATAATTCCAAATATCACCCTCCCGTGCACTAGGATGAATTACTGCCAATGCTCTAAACAAGAAATTATTTGTGGTATCACATTGAGCCACATGTTTAGCTAATGCATTACATTGTGAGCCTTTCTTGATATGGTAGATGTGCTCACGTATCCTGTCCTTGAATGGCCTGTTGGTTTTGCCAATGTAGAAAGATGAACAAATCTGGCATATAGCTAAATAGACTAAGTGCGGGGTCATACAGTTAGCTGACGCTTTCGTTTTAAATGTTATATTCAGATCTGGATGAAAAAACTCATCTTTTATATCTATACAAGGGCAAAAGTTGCATTTACCACATGGTGTGGTATGCATCTCTCCAGATACCAAATTCTTATCTTTAGGATAACAAAGCAACCTCTTCAAATTCTTCTTGTTCCTATAAAGGAAATGTGGTTGCTCACCTACAACCATTTTTATGTTCTCATCTGTTTGTAAAACGGGCCAATGCCTACTAATAATCCCTCTAACCTCCCTATGGTCACATGTATAAAAAAATGGGAACTTCACCGAGGAATGAGTAGATCTAACACATGTTTTTAGAGCTCCGGCTGTAGGGCCAAAATAAGGAGCAGCTATATCAGACCTTAAAACGGGGATGCAACATAATTGTTCATCAACTTCAAACTCCTTATAACCTCTCTCCAATAAATTCATTCTAAGTTTCACTAATTCTTCAGCAAAGCCCATGTCCATGGGATTCATTCTGGAGGACCGTACACCCTGACCTCTAATGATATTCTTAAAAACATAGGAGGGGTGCATACTGGACCTCAGTAAGAATATATTGGCATAACAAGATTTCCTATATATACAGGTATTAATCACCCCACAAGGCAGTTTTTCAATATAAAGATCAAGAAAATCTATTCTATATGCAGAATATTCTATAGTAAATCTAAGGAAATCGGTTAAACTGTTCATATTAGTGAATAGTACATCTAGCTGTTCTAAGCTTCCATCCCATAATATAAACAAATCGTCGACGAAACAACGATAGAATTTAACATGTGCCTCAAAAATGGGTAGGTTAAACAGAATGGACTCCTCCCATTGTGCCAAAAACATATTAGCGTAACTATTGGCACAGGGGGTACCCATAACTACTCCATCCTGCTGTATGTATATCTTATCCTGGAACATGAACAAATTATTCTCCAACACAAGTTCCAGAAAATAAGTTATAAGGTCTCTTTGCACTTCCGAGTATTCACTATGTTTTTTCAAGTATTCCAATATGTACAATACTCACAGTTCATTCGGTATAACCGTAAAGAGGGACTGAACATCAAGGGTTACAAAGACCAAACCTTCAACACTATCAAAGCCTCTTAAACATTCATATAGATCCACAAGGAACTGCTTAGAATCTTTCAATACAAACATATTATGGTTCAAAATCGGTCTTAAATGTTTCTCCACATAAATGGACAAATGTTCTGTGACCCATCCCCCACCAGCAACTATGGGTCTCATTGGGGGGTCACCCAGATCCTTGTGAATCTTGGGGAGGTCTTGTATCACAGGAATCAATGGAGTTTTAACTAACAGGTAGTCCAACAATTCTTTGTTAATAATACCTCCTTGGTGTATATCAAACAATGTATTAATAATATAGCTCATGATAGCATGTAATTCACTCTTACTTATCACACTGTAAAATTTATCATCCAGCAGTTTATCCATGGCTATATTATACTTTGTAGTGTCCATGATCACTACCCATCCCCCTTTATCAGCAGGTCTGATAACAATTGTGGTCTCTAGCTGCAAATTTTTCAAACACTGTCTCTGTTTAAAAGTGAGGTTGTCCCTTCTCTTGTGTTTCTTATGCTTGCCCAAGCACTCATAATACTTATGTAGCTCTTCTTCTGTGAGTTTAAAATATGCTTCAACTAATGGATGGTTTAACGGAACGAACTCACTCAAATTCCTAAAACTGTACACTCTGTCTTCTTGTGTATCTATATCTTCGGTACATCTTTTACCATAAAGCAGTCTCAACATGACATTTCTACAGTAGACCTTAAGGTCTGTAATAGAATCAGTAAGGTTGCTATAGCCACTAGGTATGAAATTCATCCCTTTATTTAATAGGCTAAATTCATCAGATGAAAGTATATAAGAAGAAATGTTACAAACTAACAGTTGATACCCTCGCCCCACATCTTTTTGATGGTCTGATGTGGTATAAATTCTTCTGAAAGTTTCCTTTTGTGACGGCCACGACTCACGGATCGTGGTCGCCTGATACCCTTTTCCGCACGTACTGGTAAAGGGAAAGGAACTCCTTCAGTGAGTTCTAATGTACATTCAGGGGGTTTATGTAATACCTTGGGTCTAACTACTGGCTCAGCTGATTTCTGAACTTGTAAAGATGGATTCTTAATAATCTGAACCTCAGGATATAAATTAGTATCCCCTGATACAGT
The DNA here is from genome assembly GCF_019279795.1 of Protopterus annectens. NCBI lineage: Eukaryota > Metazoa > Chordata > Ceratodontiformes > Protopteridae > Protopterus > Protopterus annectens. The sequence goes on from NC_056736.1 coordinate 171,555,169, forward strand.
AGTGTCTCCAACCGTTAGTTTGTAACATTTCTTCTTATATACTTTCATCTGATTAATTTAGCCTATTAAATAAAGGGTTGAATTTCATACCTAGTGGCTATAGCAACCTTACTGATTCTATTACAGATCTTAAGGTCTACTGTAGAAATGTCATGTTGAGACTGCTTTATGGTAAAAGATGTACCGAAGATATAGATACACAAGAAGACAAAGTGTACAGTTTTACGAATTTGAGTGAGTTCGTTCCGTTAAACCATCTATTAGTTGAAGCATATTTTAAACTCACAGAAGAAGAGATACATAAGTATTATGAGTGTTTGGGCAAGCATAAGAAACACAAGAGAAGGGACAACCTCACTTTTAAACAGAGACAGTGTTTGAAAAATTTGCAGCTAGAGACCACAATTGTTATCAGACCTGCTGATAAAGGGGGACGGGTAGTGATTATGGACACTACAAAGTATAATATAGCCATGGATAAACTGCTGGATGATACATTTTACAGTGTGATAAGTAAGAGTGAATTACATGCTATCATGAGCTATGTTATTAATACATTGTTTGATATACACCAAGGAGGTATTATTAACAAAGAATTGTTGGACTACCTGTTAGTTAAAACTCCATTGATTCATGTGATACAAGGCCTCCCCAAGATTCACAAGGATCTGGGTGACCCCCCAATGAAACCCATAGTTGCTGGTGGGGGATGGGTCACAGAACGTTTGTCCATTTATGTGGAGAAACATTTAAGACCGATTTTGAATCATAATATGTTTGTATTGAAAGATTCTAAGCAGTTCCTTGTGGATCTATATGAATGTTTAAGAGGCTTTGATAATGTTGAAGGTTTGGTCTTTGTAACCCTTGATGTTCAGTCCCTCTTTACGGTTATACCGAATGAACTGGGAGTATTGTACATATTGGAATACTTGAAAAAACATAGTGAATACTCAGAAGTGCAAAGAGACATTATAACTTATTTTCTGGAACTTGTGTTGGAGAATAATTTGTTCATGTTCCAGGATAAGATATACAAACAGCAGGATGGAGTAGCTATGGGTACCCCCTGTGCCAATAGTTACGCTAATATGTTTTTGGCACAATGGGAGGAGTCCATTCTGTTTAACCTACCCATTTTTGAGGCACATGTTAAATTCTATCGTCATTTCATCGACGATTTGTTTATATTATGGGATGGAAGCTTAGAACAGCTAGATGTACTATTCACTAATATGAACAGTTTAACCGATTTCCTTAGATTTACTATAGAATATTCTGCATATAGTATAGATTTTCTTGATCTTTATATTGAAAAACTGCCTTGTGGGGTGATTAATACTGGTATATATAGGAAATCTTGTTATGCCAATATATTCTTACTGAGGTCCAGTATGCACCCCTCCTATGTTTTTAGGAATAGCATTAGAGGTCAGGGTGTACGGTCCTCCAGAATGAATCCCATGGATACGGGCTTTGTTGAAGAATTAGTGAAACTTAGAATGAATTTATTGGAGAGAGGTTATAAGGAGTTTGAAGTTGATGAACAATTATGTAGCATCCCTGTTTTAAGGTCTGATATAGCTGCTCCTTATTTTGGCCCTACAGCCGGAGATCTAAAAACATGTGTTAGATCTACTCATTCCTCGGTGAAGTTCCCATTTTTTATACATGTGACCATAGGGAGGTTAGAGGGATTATTAGTAGGCATTGGCCCGTTTTACAAACAGATGAGGATATAAAAATGGTTGTAGGTGAGCAACCACGTTTCCTTTATAGGAACAAGAAGAATTTGAAGAGGTTGCTTTGTTATCCTAAAGATTAAGAATTTGGTATCTGGAGAGATGCATACCACACCATCTGGTAAATGCAACTTTTGCCCTTACATAGATATAAAAGATGAGTTTTTTCATCCAGATCTGAATATAACATTTAAAACGAAAGCGTCAGCTAACTGTATGACCTCGCACTTTGTCTATTTAGCTATATGCCAGATTTGTTCATCTTTCTACATTGGCAAAACCAACAGGCCATTAAAGGACAGGATACGTGAGCACATCTACCATATCAAGAAAGGCTCACAATGTAATGCATTAGCTAAACATGTGGCTCAATGTGATACCACACATAATTTCTTGTTTAGAGCATTGGCAGTAATTCATCTTAGTGCACGGGAGGGTGATATTTGGAATTATACGGAGACTATAGAGAGTGATTGGATTACCCGGTTAAGGGCAGATAAAGGGAAGGGATTGAATGAAAGGGCTTCTATCAAGCCCTTTCTTAAGAAGCATAGGAATAATAAATGAAAGTTTTTATGTGTTCTGCAAGTAGATGTATTTTTAAGTTATTGTATATTTTATTTTCTGAGACCTTTATAAGATACATTTATATATGTTTATTTATATATTTTTATATACATTTATATATATTTCTTGAATGCATTTTTAATTATATATTCATGGATTTATTTATTTAGTTATCTTACTGCCTTTATTGGTTTTTATATTGACAGCTACTTAGGGTGTTTATTAAATGCTTTAGATAGAGTTGCTATTAGTGCGAGGTCACTTTAATGCCTTAATAATTGACACTGCCTCATTGGTTGTTTTAAAAACTTGAATGTTATATATAAGTGTTTGAAATTAGGTGAATGTATTTTATGTCTGAAGAAGCTTTTTAAGCGAAAGCGCTAACATTTCTCTGTCCGGATATTCTTTAATAAATTTTTGTGTGGATTGAACCATCCACATTTTTGTACACCTTTGATTCGTTTTGCTTGGACTGTTTTCTGGAACTCTGAGCACTTTTTATGCAATTTGGTATTACCAGAGACTGATTCTGCTTTGTTTTATCCCTTTGTTTTATGACATTTACTATTACATTATTTGCTATAGGGATAGAATGTTTACCAGACTTTTTGGCAGTTTTTTTCTTTTGTTTTATTAAAGATATCAATATGCTTAGCAAGAGCACTAGTAATTCTCTTCTTCCGTATATCATAGAGATGTTCTATAATATGCTCTTTCAATGACTGGTAGGCTTTCCCTATATAAAAACAGGACACACAGTGCATAAAGCTAATTAAACTAAACCAGTACTATTGCAAATGGCATACAGCCTAGGTGAATAACATGAATCCATTTCAGGATGTTCAAAATACTTTGAATGGGAAATATACTTGCAGGCACTGCAAGAGTAACAAGGGTACATTGCCAAGCATTCAAATAACTTGGTAACAGTTTTTTGTGCTGACAGCACAACTGAAGCTTAAGTGATTTGTTGTTCTTAAAACAAAATTTAGGCTGATCTCCAACCACTCATTTTAATATTTCATCAGCCAGCAACATTGGCCAGTTCTTTTTAATTGCACCGCAAACTAATGTTATGTAAGTTGAAAAAGTGTGTGGAACCCTAGTGACACTTTTCTTTGCATCTGATTCACATAGAAAAGCCTCATTAATTGATGTACCTGAAGAAAAATATGGTTGTGCCCACCCCTTTCTCTCACTGTAAACTTCTCTCATAGTCTTACTAACATCATCTTTGTCATACACATACACAAGTCTCCTCACCTTCAGGTTCCCTAGCTACACTGTTCCCTTTTCATAGTATAGATTCAGGCCTTTGAACATGGTGAATATGCAAATAAGGTGTGAACTCACTAGAACTGCTGAATCATAAATTCTTGGCTCCATGGAGCAGTTGTAAACATAGTGGAGGAATTCCCCTCATTGTTTGTTACTAATGGATTGCAGCTGTGAATGATTACCTGTAGGGAGTAGGAATACAGAACAGCAATTCAGGCACCCTTACCTCCAGTGGGTTTGTCGGTCAGGTTAGACTTACAATGTATTGAAGTAATTGTATCAAGGTTTTAAATACAGGTACACAGCACACATTTCATAGTTTCTGTTCAGTAACATACAACCTTCCCCTGCATTTGTTGAAAACTGTACATTATTGCCATTTACAATTCTCAGACATTTAGGAACAATGATACAAAATGCCTTACAGACTGCATGTCTCAGACTCATGCTCAGATAAGAGAAGAATGAACACCATACAGACATAAGACAAGGCTGCATTTCTGCAAACAATAGTCATAAGTGGCTGTGTGATAACACATTGCACTACATCTGAAATTAAAACATGTACAAACAAATCAGAAGTGTACAAGTGCCATAGGTCTTGTTTATATTGTGGATGATTTTGAACTTGCTTGTATACACAATGATTTTCATTCTCTGCTGCAAAACTGTTTCTGTGGCAAAGAGGGATAAGATACTCTTACTTTGTTTTGAAAGTCCATTGGTGTGAGATTCCAAATCCAGACTTGTGTAAAAATCTATGTGTACTAACATATATTTTGTAGTGTTGTTTGTGTTATAGATTTCTTTTCTTTCTCTTTTTTTTAATGCCAGTGTTTATGGTGTGCAGCTTAGGGCAAGCAAGGGAATGGATAAACACAATAAATGTAAAATACTTCTTTGATTACCAATACTTCAGCTACATCTGTGAATCACATGTCTGTGTAGCACATCTGCTAAACACATTGATCCACACAGCATATGCTATCTGTAGATCAGGGAGCAAGTCCGACCTTTGTCTTTTAAGGATGAAACCTAATAAACACTACTGACAAGACTAAAACAGGTGTAGCTTTGCTTGTCTTGTTTGTGCGATGCTTACCATCATGCAAATTAGGAGTCACATGGCCTACACACAAGGTAGACAAAATACCTGCAGAAAGGATGCGGGCATTCTTAATTTCAAAAAGGATGCATTGTTGCATTTTTGCTTTCCATCATGCTACACCTCTTAGCAACATTGCACAGCATTTATCATAATTCTCCAACATCTGCAGGTCTAGAACACCTGCAGAGAGGAAACAGACAGTCAACAATTTCAAACCTGATACGTTCTATGAATTATGTTGGGCACTGCGCAAACATGGTAAGTGGCACTGTGGAGTGGTTAACACACGTAAGTTAACAATGAATAGGGAAATATCCAACTGTTATTTAACTATTTCTGTGGCAGCAGGTGTATGTGTAGGGCAGCAATACAGATTGCCCTGGCCTCTAATACAGCAAATTCAAAATGTTTTACTGTTGTTCCATTTCACTTTACATTAAATGTCACATAAAAAAGTTAAACATAATTTTAAATAATAACAATAACAATAATTATGTGTAGCAATGGAACTCATAAGAATTATATGAATGACTGAGGTTATACAGACTATTATGTTTTTGTAATTATAATTGTGTTATCTGACCTTGGATGGCCTTCAGACTTTAATAAGATTCATACACACATGAATCTATAAACCAGGACCTTGTCAGGTCACACACATACATGGTTAACCCCCAATATGTCATGTGTATTTATATATAATTCATGACTATGTCGACAATCACCACTGTGGAAGAAAATTTTTGTCCCTTACGCATAGCTTTGAATTTCACATTGTAAAACTCAATGTTATCACTGTAAAGCCAAACCAAAAATGTGTCAAGTCATGAAATATATGCTCCACAACTGAACTAAGCAAAATGAAAGCATGTTATAACAGAATTGCCCACGTTGCTGCAAATTGCTCATATAGAACTTATCAATGTACTGCTTTGAGACAGCTCCACTGGCTTGAACTGCCCAACCTCCTAACCTACAATCAGCTCTGCCTCTGTCATTCTATGTATTACCACTCCAATAAGTGTCCTGCCCTTAAAAACCTAGTACATCACTCAGCCAAAAGGCCTCTTAGATCATCAAGCAAACTACTACTAGAAATCACCAACAGCTACAATAGTTTGGAGACACACTAGTAGCTCAGTGGCTAAAAAATGGAACTCTCTCCCCACTAGCATACAAAACACATGGTCCAAAGCCTCCTTTAAAAATCTCATTAGGCAACATCTCAAGCAAAGTTGTCAGTGCCATGATTGCTCCCAAGGCTAGTGAAAGCAGATAAGGTACACATACTAAACCTAGAGTACTTGATAACAGTTTTCACTCTTACTCACAAACACTGGCCAATGTACAATGTATGTACTGTACCTGTGTACTATGTATGTATTCTACCAATGCTCCAAATTAAAGCTGTACATAACAAATCTATTAATTACCTTTACTTTTAAATTAATATTTTCTTGTTTGTTCTCTCCACTGTAACTGTTGATGTGCTGCATACCACTGTAAAAACATGTCTCTTGTAATTTGTGTGTATACTGATCATGTCTACATATCTAAATGTATCTTTTCTCTCCAGGCCTCTGCTAAAAAAGGGCCTTTTTGGCTCAGTCAGACACCCCCGGTTAACAAATGTAAAATAAATAAATAAATGTCTACTAAGTGAAATCACCTAAAAGTTCAGCAGCAAACAGCCCTCAAACTATTATCAGTGGTCATATTAACCTTTCCATTTAAAAAAACTGCATTTCTCTCTGTTTGGCATTATTGCTTTCTGTTTAATATCTTGCAAACATAATTGGCATCATTGTTCAGGTTTGTGCACTGTTAGTAAATGTGATAATAAGAATTGGCAGGAAATCATCGTTAAATATTGCTGTTCTTTCTGCTTGGACATATCTGGTAGTAGAAAGGAAGGTGCCCAATATAGGGGGCAGAGGTGGGGTTTGAGGAGTTCAGAATCTTTATTGGACTCCTTGTAAAGTGCCACAGATGAAGGCTTTTGCAGGGGGACTATACCAGCTCCCAGTACAAGTCTGAGGCTTGAAATAGTCTGGCCAAGGCTGTCTCCAGTGCGATTGGCATTATACACACTGGAGAACAGTGTAGGCATCACTTTAATGACCTAAAAATGTGCAGATGGGATACACTCAACCAGTGAATGGATGAGTTCAGAACTAGCAACATCCCAAAGAGAATTTATAGTAGATAGAAAGCTACAGATAGGTAAGACTGGTATGCATAATGCTCTTCTCTTGTTCTCTTCTGTTTATTCTGCAGCCATTGTTGAGATTATTACAAATATAGAATCCCATGCTGAGCATCTAGAGAGACTGAGGGAAGTAAGGGGTATGTATGCAGCACAAGAGGAGTATTACCAGTAGCATTTAAATAAAAAAAAAACAAAATATTTCCATACAGTTATAGCAAAGTAAGCATGCATATCCTAACTATAAAAGTGAGCATACGTGCTTCAGTCTGTAGCACAAACCAGATGGAAGAGTCAAGTGTATGATTATAATCAGATGTTGCGGGTTCACATACCACAAGTGACAAGTATAAAATAGTACAATCCTTTAAAAATATTATGTAAATTAATTTGTTCACAAGTGGCATAAATGCCCTTCTGTTGCTTTAATCTGTATAATTGGACCAAGCATATGTGCAATATCTGCACATTGCAAGGATTACTTTGAGCAATCCTTAGTTATAGTTTGCAGTTGTTAAGAAGTATTCTTAAATGTAAAAGTTCAGATACAATACTGTTATTATTGTGATAATGCATTGTATGTCACATATGATGGTACTAATTTTATTTCTTTTTTTCTCTCACCCCAACCCTTATCTCCTTTTTTTTCTTTGTGTTGACAAAACATTTCCATGTCATCCGTCTCTGACAAATCACAAAATGCTTTACAGGACAAGGAGGTAGACCAAGCCTAGTGGCTCAGTCTGCCAACACGCCACTGGTTCCAGCACCAATGCCCAGCACATCTAGGACCCAACCTGGCAGTACTGCCTCTGCTAAAAAATATCACAGGAACAAACTGGAAATACAAAAAAATGCAGTGAGTTGAAGCAATTTATTATAAAGCGCTTTTCATTTGCAGGATCTGCAAACTTCTTCAGATAAAAAACAAGTATCAAGAAACATAGAAATATATAAGTTTAAAAGGCAATCACATGATTGTAAGAAACAATCAACATGCTCCTAGTATAGCATAAAGTTAAAGGTATATTAGCCTACTAACTCCACATTTACTAACCAATAACTCAGAATTCAAGAAGCATAAAAATAAATATAAATTTAAAAATAAAAATAGCAACTAGTAAATAAACATAAATAAAATTCCTAATGACTTTAAATAAGAATATATATGTGTGTAATATATACTGTACATACATATATTAACTTCAATTTTTACGTACATTTTATTTCTCCAGGCTCTTCAGTTTCAATAGGCATGTAATATTACATGCTTCATTTAAGCCTTGGTAGTTAAATGCGTTTAATAAAAGTTGCCAGTACAACTCCAGTTCTAGCCATAACCCAACTGGCCCACCTCTACTGTCCATTAATATTTGGTCAATTACCCTGAAGGTAAACATATGACCACTTAGCATTACACAATGTTTAGCCAAAGCATTGTCTTGTTTACATTTCTCAGTTGCATGTAAATGCTCATAGACCCTTTCACGGAGCCTACGCTCCATCTTTCCAACATAGAAAGCTGGGCAAAGTTGGCACTGAGCTAAATAATAACAAATCTTGAGTTACATGTAAATTTCAGCTTGGATGTAAATGCTTTATTCTTTATTTCAAATTTCTTACCTATATCCATATACTTGCAAAATCTGCACATTCCACATATTTGCATACCAGGTTGTCTAACTGTTTCTGTATGCTTACTTTCAAGCAGATTTTTTAAGTTACAGCCTCTTCTATAGACTATTTTCAGACATTGTCCTAGTTTTTTTAATAAGGCCTATATCTCTGTTTATTAGTCCCAGTTTTTGCATATAATATTAGAGATGATTTTATTATCTGAATTAAAACATGTTATGAAACTAATATTAAAGTTTGTGTTTGTTGGAGCTTGATTCACATTAACTACTATGGGCTCAACAAGACCAGAAGAGGGAGAAAGAGAATCAGTTTGACCTACCTGGTCTTGTGTTAAAGATGCTCCCAGAATGGGTGCAATTACACCTTTCTGTCTTTTACTTTAAACTTCTTCTGTGGCTACCCTGATTAAATCTTTTGGGTATCCACTGCTAGCAAACATACTCCCTAACAATTCACATTCAGTCAGGAAGTCCTCACCTAGTGAGACTATCCTGGCTGCTGTAACCAGTTATCCTTTTATCACTGACCTTTTTTGTGAAAAAGGATGACTGCTAGAGAAATGTAGAAATGAATTTGAGTAAGTACTCTTCCTAAAGATCCTGGATACATATCTATTGTTAACAAGGTCCTTGCTTAATTTAATATCCAGATAATCTATTTCCTTCACACTGAATGAAATGTGAAGTCAAGGAATTGTGTAGATTTATTAAAATAATCGACTAGTTCATTTGCCTGGTTGTAATCGCCCTTGAAATAATAAATATGTCGTCCAGGTACCTCATATAGAAAGTTAACATTTGCATATGAAGGGGGCTCTCAAATAATGTCTCTGTCTCCCAATAAGCCATTACTAAATTAGCTAAGCTTGCTCCACAAGAGGAGCCCATGGCTACCCCTATTTTTTGGAGATAATATTGCTTGTCAAAGGTGAAATAATTATTTGTCAGAATTATATTGAGAAATTATTCTGCTAGGGAGATTTCAACAAAATTTGTCCCTCGCTTTTTTAACATCAAACAAACCCATTCTATACCTTCCTGGTGGGGAATTGAGTTATAAAAATACTTCACATCAATTGTTAAGAAGTTGTTGTCCACATCAAAATCTAAGTTATTAATCTTATCAAGAAATGACCAAGAGTCTTTACATATTTGATGCTCATACTTCAAATATTTTTGAAGTATTGTCTCCTCAACCTTTGCACATGGATATGTGATGGAACCTCGGGCATCTATAAGGGGTCTCATCGGTGGATTTATAAGGTTTTTATGTATCTTGGGAATGCCAAACAAAACTGACACTTTAGGGTGTAACATTGTCATATAGCTGTACAAGTCTACACTAATCTTGGCTTCTATAAATAAATCATTCAAATAGCCTTTTATACGATTATGTGCTAGATTTAATTCATTACGGGAGACTTCTTCATAAGTCTCACTTTGTAGGACCTCTTTCATCCATTTAACATAGTCGTCCTGATCAAATATAGTCAAGCCACCCCTTTTATCTGGTTTAGTGACTCTGACTTTGGAGAACCTCAGTTGGTTCAAGGCTTGCCATTCTTCCAGCTTAACATTCTTATTTTTAGGTACATTACCATACATATTGTTCAGGAAAAATTTCCTGTTCATGTTATCCCCAAACCTTAAATCTAGTTCACATAGAATCTCAAGAGCATTAAGCACTGTATGTAGGGGTGGATTATATGTACTGTCTATTTCAAATCTGTTGTCCACCTGTTTGTTATTACCTAACAAAACTGCTAATTCAATTTCCTTACAAAGTGTTTTATATCCATAATCACCCTAGCCACATTCATGTGTTTGCTTGGTACAAAAGTATATCCCTTGGCTAGTAAATCCACAAAAACAGGATCAACATTACAAGATGAATAATTAAAAATGTTAAAGTCACCAGTCTTATTAGTGATGATATTTAAGCTACTAATGAAATCAGTGGCTCTCGTTTGTGCTTGTTGAAGCACTGTTTGTTCTTGGGTCTCTGGTATGACTTCTGCTTCGGGATAGTTCCTGTATACCTCACCTTGTAAAAATTTTGATCATTGTTCTCCCAATTAACATGTGTTTCCGTGGCATTTTTACCATTGTTCAAGTCACGGATACGTTTGCTTCATCTCAAGTAATAACCAATACTGTTGCTACATGTAGTATTAGTTCTTTCTTCTGTTAAACTAATTTCTGTATTTATTGCATTCAGCAGGCATCATTGTCCTGATACGACCCTAATGCAGCTCAAGTTTGAGATGGGGGGTGCGGGTAAGCCAAACCTTGTTCATAAGTAACATGGTCACGGTTTAATTTTTTAAGTTGTTACTTTTTAATTTCTCCATATATTGATCTAAGCTTGTAAAGATCCTTGCATATTCATACTTGTGCCTGGAGAAATCATTGTCTGCCTTAATTTTATTGTCAAGTTCAATAATGTCTTTAGCGATAGTGGAAATCAATGCAGAATAATGTTTTATCATAAGTTCCATGAGTTCGAACCCATGTTGGTCAAAAAGGCTCAACAATTCAAGATGAAAAGCTGAGTCCGGTATAAACCCTGTAGGGTACTGATGTGAATGTAACCCTTTTGGAACAATTCGTGACTGTAGGCACTCTTTACAATATGCTACTTCTAACTGTAATTTTTTCAATTTTAAAAGTTTATAGTCAAATTCTTTAAGTTTCTTTGAAAGAGAAAGTCCACTGACCTGCTCCTGTGTTGTGCTGCTGGCTGGCTGCCCCTGCTGTGCTGTTGATGGATTCTTTAAGAACTGAATAGGGCTATTCAGCCACTCACTCAGTATTGGGACCCCAATAAGCCCCGATGCATGTTGTTCATCGATTCGTACCGGTCCTGCACTGTTATTATGTGAAGTAGCATTTGTTGGAGAAGAGTGAGCGAGTACAGTCACTAAATGGCTGTTATGTTGATTCTTCTGATTATTAGTTGTTACTGAAACTGTTATCACTGATTTTGTCCATCCTGGTGTAGAGGTATCATTAAATTCTGGGCATTGTGAGCTAGGAAGGCTCCATTGCTGTTGACGTTCATCTGAAATCTCCAAATGGCTTGTTAAAGTGTCCACATACTGAGTTAAAGCTCCTATCAGCGCTGCCAATCATGTGATTGCCTTTTAAACTTGTGTATTTGTATGTCTCTTGATACTTGTTTTTTATCTGAGGAAGTTTGCAGATCCTGCAAATGAAAAGCACTTAATGATAAATTGCTTCAACTCACTGCAAGGACTTCTCCTGTTTTTTGTCTTTCCAGTACTGCCTCTGCTGCCCTTGCACTACCTGTGCCCTCAGGTAGCACTTCCCTGGCTGTGCTGTTGTACCCTCTAGGACTACTGGTGGATATAGGAATTTTATCAGCTGCCAGGAGATGCCAGGGTTCATGCATAGGGTCATGCACACCACCATTGGTGCACCCCTACTTTGGATGGAGAGGGTGCTCTCACTTATGGTCCACTGAAGGAGATATCAAGTGCCCCAAAAGCCATGTGGAGTGAGGAGACAGTGATGACTGTCCTGTGGGAAAGGACTGGAATCTCACTGTCCCCATGTTTGATGGACATAGGCCTCAGTTGTCCGCTCCCAAATCCCAGTCATGGTGTCCACCAACGTTTTGTATCGCTTACCATCCCTGTGCCTTGTCTTTTTTGTCCTATTTGTTTGCATCTGCTTCAGCACCTACCCTACTTACCTAACCCAACATTCCACTCTTACTGAAATAAATGAAAAATGGGCACCTGTCCAATAAAAAGTTATCATCCCCTTAGATAGCTCTCCACTTCACACACTTGCATTCTGGGCACACTTAGGTTCATAGATTCATAGGTTGGTACTAGGCTATTGTCCCTAGGGCCTATACAACCTAACCATAACAATTCCCTGGCTATTTCTTCCCACAGTACTTACTTCCCTGGACCCCTGTCTAGCAGGGCAACTGATGTGATCCCCGGGGTGAATTTCCTATCTCCAATCCAATCATCAAGGTTCCTTTTGAAGAGAGCCAAAGAGACGCTCTGCTTGACATGTATGGGCAGTCTATTCCAGAGTTTGGGGAGTCTCCAGGTCAGGAACCTATCCCTCCATCATGTTTTGTTCATTGTGATGACAAGGTTTAGATCCCTGGAGCGTGTGTCTCTGAGGGATTGGGATTTCTTTAAGTGTAGCATGTCCAACAGCTCTGGGTTTGACATGGCCTTGTATGTTACACAGAGATTGCCTCTGAGTAGACGATAGGCTACAGAGTATAGGTGGAGATTTTTTAGACGGTCAGTATAGGGCATCTGCTTTAGGCCTGTGGTTCTTTTAGTGAGGTATTTCTGTAGCCTTTCCAGTTGTTGCAGATGTCTTGAGAGGTACATACAAAATGGGGCATTGTATTCTATAATGGGTCTAATGAGGGATGAGTACAGTGGGACAAAGACCTCCTTTTTTTTGGATGAAAAGCCCTTAGTGATGAGGTGTGCCACATAGAAGGATTTCCTGACTGTTGTGGCAATGTGGTTATCAAAGGTGAGACCACTGTCCGTCTGTGTCCCTAAGTGTCTTATCACACTTTTGGTGTTTAGTGTACTGCCATCTATGTGGTAATTCACGGGTACATGTTTTTTTTACCAAAGGGGAATTGATTTTGTCCAATTGGCTATGCAACATGATTGCACTGTTGTCACCCTTTTTTGTTGAGGTGACAGTCCAAATTCAGCTAATATTCTGTACATAGTTTCATTTTACACTGTTGAAGAAGCTGATAGCTTTGTTTTTTTTTCTTACCCCCTCCTGCACATTCTTATATTGTTTTCCCTTTGTTCTTCCCTCTGCTTGCCCCCCATTCACCTCTTTCCTATCTACCCCATTTTACCACCTTTAATCTGGTCAAAAAATAGAATCACACACACGACACACATAAGTAAAAAATGATGCAATCAAATGAGGCTTATGTTTGCTCGATGTCTAACTACATGCAAACAGGGAAAGCAATATAAATGTGCATCTTGCATGTGCAAACACTTTGCCATCAGTCGTGCAACCCAGCTGCTCAGCGGTGCACTATGGAAAGTGCACAACAGTATATATTGTTTATGTTTACTGTAGATGTAGTCTTCATTCCATGAAAGTACATGTAAAAACACAAACAAAGGGAAGGCACTTTTTAAGTAAACACATATTTACACTGCAGCTATCTGTTATATCACTGATGCACTGCAAACTTGGTCACTCAGTACTTCTTCACAAATATATCAACTACACTGCAGAAATAAATAACAAATGATTTGTTATATAACATGCACATCAGATTTTCCAGTAATTGTAGTAATGTGGACAGCTGGTTGTATATAGTTTGTAAATCTGTCATTTAAAATATACCTGCACATTTGAACTTCATTAGCAAATACTACACATTGCATGCTCATCAATCTGGTAACATGCAGAACTTTAAAATCTTGACAGTTGTATAGGGCTAACTATCCATTTCAGACAGGCCTCACAACATCTGCTCTCAAACATGCAATGCTGATATCATCCACTATAAATTGTCCTGCAGCCTTGTAAAAATCAGACTTTTTATGTTACTTGCAGAAAGAAGTGACTTCTATAGTCTGTGTATTTAGATAAGTAGAGGTTCTGTTCCCATAGCAGTTAATGTGTGTGTGTGTGTGTGTGTGTGTGTGTGTGTGTGTGTGTGTGTGTGTGTGTGTGTGTGTGTGTGTGTGTATGCCTGTCTTGTCAGAAGAGCATAATTGTGTATCCTGCAGTCACCACTGCAATCCCATGGAATAACAATATTTTCACAGTTGGATATGCCTACAGATCCATTTTATCACAGGCCTCCCAGCATCTCCTCTTAAACATACAATGATGATGTCATATACTATAAATTGTGTTACAGACTTAGTCAGACCTCTGGTGTGGCACTTGCATAACATACTAAGTTCTGTAGTCTGTGTGCTTTGGTAGGTAGGAGTTCTGTTCTCACAGCACTCAAATGAATGTTATTGCCAAAGATATTATAAATTATTTAAGTAATTAAATGTTTTCCAGACAGGAAAACAATACATAAAATTAATACATTATTGTTTTAACTTTTTATGGTATCTTAAAGACCATGGACTGCATATATAAACATTACTAGGCCTTGAACTAAATGAGGAATTCATTTTCCAAATATTTTAAATTATTGAGAATCATCATTTTTTTTTATTTTCACGTTGGTTAGACAATGCATATGAATCATAATGCAGTCAAAATGGAGCACACCTCTAAGCAGGGCCAGTTTTACACTATGTGAGAGCCAGGCCAGAAGTTACAGATGAGAACCCCCCTACTAGGCATGTGCCAAAATCTTCTTATACAGCTGGGGTGTGTGGTCTCTAACCACCCAGAAGCTGTTATAGTTTATATGTTCTATGATACATGTATTGCTTTCTTTTTGAAATATACTACTTATTAGCTATGTTACTGCTATACAGAGACATTGTGTATATGTCTCAATAGTTTGGGCATGCTCAAAGATAATATTTATGTTATTATTTATACACCCACACACACACACACACACACACACACACACACACACACACACACACACACACACACACACACACACTTATTTACAGACAAATTTAAGAAACACCACTTCACCTATTTTCCCTTTAAGGTATTGGCAGACCCCAGAGCCATTAATTAAAGCCCACACAGAGGCAGAAATAGCATACAGCCTCCACAGGGAATGAAACGCTACTAAGAGCTCAAATGGAGAACCCTGCAGTTTGAGATGGCAATACTACTTGCTGTACTACTGTACCAATAATAATTTGCTTTCATTTGCATCTTGCCGAGACCACCAAAGACACCTGCTTATTGTGTGCAATGTTGAAGAATGCCCAGACTTCCAAAGATAGCCACTTATTGTGCACAATCTGGAAGGATATGAAGTCTAAAACTCAAATGCCTGTCAATATTTAGTGACTGAAATCCTTAGTAATGTACCAAAAATCTACAATTTTTTACAAGGAAGAAGCTAAAATATGAGATAAAAATGAATGAGTCTGTGAAATCAGAGAATGTCTGTTAACACCACTCTCAAACAATTGCCGCTATAAAAAGTTTCAATTTGCTTCACACAAATACACATTTTAGTAATGCAGAATTAAGACTGATGCCTGTGTAAACAGCTAACAACAAAATGTCATCTTCATTTACAAGTGGTCTTAAAGAGCAAGCAGTTGCAGACACTTTGTTGACTGTGTACACCACAGATATCTGATTGTAATAAAAAAAAGTAATGTTAATGTTTCTCACCTCATAAAAAACAGTAGTCACTGCTTGTATTCTCACTTTATTCATTGAAGTAAATATTCTGAAATCCACTGACAGATTCTATAGCCATTGCCTAGCCTTAGTATCTAGTCTGACCTTGTCAGGATAAAACAATAGTAATAATGGTAATGCTAATTTATTATTGTCACATACAAACAGTGACCATAGCCTGTATTCCAGCTTACTTCACCCAAATACATACTAATCCTGCATATCCAGAGTTACAACATTGAACAGCAGGACCATTTCATCTACAGATCTTATACCCATTGCCTACCAATAGTACTCCTTTTGTCCATGCCATGATACAAACTAAATAATAATGGTTACATTAATATATTTTTTGCCTAAAACATATACACAATCTTTATTCCAGGTTGTGTCACCCAAATACATATTGGTCCTGTAAATTTAGAATTACAGCGGCAAACACCATGGCCATTTGTTTCATTCACACAGCCCCATGCATATTACCTACCCATAGTATCTGTCTAAACCCTTCAAGAACTAAAAACATTATTACATTATATGTATTTATATGTATGTATTTATTTATTTATTTATAAATGTATTTTTCCACAAAGCAGCAGTCAAAGCTTGTATACCAGCTTTCTTCACCCAATGGCATATTAGTTCTATGAATCCACAGAGACACACTATAGCCTTTGCTTAGCCCCAGTATCTGGCTCATCCTTGCCAAGACGAGGAAAGAAAGGTTACATTAATATATTTTTATTTCAGATTAAAAGCAGTTGTAAATGGTATTCTTGCTTCTTTCAACAGAATACACTTTAGACCTGCAAACCAAGAATTGGAAAAGAAAACAAAAAGGCCAATCATTTCATCAGCAGACAAGCCTGATATCCATTGCCTATCTGTAATATCTGATTTGACTCATCCAGGATTAAAACAATAATGACTACATTAATGTTCTTTAGTTTCACACATACAACAGTCACAGTTTGTATTCCAGCCTGCATTAGTAAAATATACTATTGTTATTACAAAACCAGAATTACAACATTAAAAAAGCAAGGCCAATCATTGTTTGGACAGGCAGCCCTAATACCAACTGTCTACCATTCTTCTCAACTGTCCAGAATTTTGCAGAATAACTCTGATTTTAACTCATGTTTTTGTCTTGTTCCTTGTGAAATTTTTGATTTTGTAGTAAATTGATGAAGACTGCAGTTAGTCAACAATGCCAACATTAAAATGTCATAGTTATTGTTCAGAAAATGCCATGTTGATGCAAAACGTATTTTACTATTAGATTTCCAAGTAAACTAAACTCATTTTATAAAAATGTCCCTGATTGTGGCTCCTCTCCAGTTCATTTTGGCTATGTCCAAAAGTCTTGAGCAAATAAGTTGAGAGGTTTGCTGCCAAAAAGTAGTATCTGATTTGTCAATGCCAAAGTAGAAAAATACATGCTTTGCCTCTAGCTTTGAAGATCTGGATCCTGGCCTGTTGCAGTCTGTGATCTTTTAAAATCCCAAGTATGGTTATCAACTTCTAAATAAATCTTTTTATTGTAATTCTCATTACAGCAGATGAGAGCTGCTTTGTATTAATTGTACAGTTATGCAATTGTTGGGTTTATATATGTTGGGAAAGGGGCATATTGTCAGCAAGATCTGCCTCTTAGGGTGTATCACTCAGTGGCTTGGAGGTGAGCATATGTGAGAAATACAGTTTAGATGGGTCCACTCCAAGTCCCTATCACAGTTATTCATTTAACTATTTACAGTCCAAATGTTAACACATGAGAACTTATGACTTATTCTGGAAATAATTATTCTTCTAATATGATCAAGGGTCATATTTTATTATGATTTATATTTCATTATGCCTATTTTACCAGTAATCATTCAAAATGCTAAACTTTTGTTGCTTTATTGTTAACCTATTATGTGACATTATGATGTCATATGTCTTCCTCAGACTTGCCTAAAAATAGTTTATTGTGCTTAATGTAGTTTCATTGCCTGTTTTTTTGATGGTTATAGTTAAAGATTTGCTCTGTTTCTCTGTTGTTTAAGTAACTCTATGTTGTTTAAATCTGAGTTGTTTTTTCAGAGGTTATGTTCTTGCCATTTGAATTCTATAATTATATTCTAGTTTATTATTATATTTGATTATTTTAGGTAAATTACTGTCTTGTGCTTGTTTTTGTATTTAGGAACAGCTTGATTTTACTAAACTTAACCTATAATTTATTACATTTTATTTTATTTTATCAGTTTACTTGCTGTCTTGTATGGAGGCACAGTGGTGCAACTGATAACATTGTTGCCTCACAGCAAGAGGATCCCCCTGTTCAATTTTCAGCTGGGTGCCTTCTGTGTGGATCTGCATGCCCTCCATGTGTTCACTTGAGTTTCCTCCTACACTGTAAAGACATGCAGTAGGTGGATTGGACAGTGTAAATTGGCCATAGGTGTGAATGTTCATGCAAGTATGTGGTGTGGAAGAACTATCACACCAGGCTAGCCTCCCACAGTGTAAACCATGGGTGTAAATGATTGTCACTGTTGAAGTGCCACCCTAACACCAAGTAAAAAATGAGAAAAAGGGTGTTGTGGATGGATGGAAGGACTTGCCGTCTTGTGCTTGTGCTTATATTTAGGAACTGTTAAATTTAACTTAATTTTTCATTGCTTTGTTTAGTAGATACAGTTTGCCATACAGTGCATGACAGATATCTTGTTCTTGGATGGTCTGTTGACTTCCTTATTGGGGTCATTTCAAACATTAATTCAAAATGGATTGTCATAGATGATCTTTTGAGTGTTCCGTGTTTATTATTGATATTGCCACTTCTTTGCCTTGGCAAACAGTCACTCAGCTTTTATTAGAATAGCTTATTCCAGCTATTAGGAGGTTATACTTGTTAAAATACTAAGTAAGCCATGTGTTTTGACAGCTGTTTTAGAGACTCAGGTCTCGGTTAACATTTATACTTAAAATCCTGTTTAGGCTGCTATCAGGCTCTCTCATTTTTATATTCATACAGCTTTACAAATAAAACAATATTGCTTTTTATTTTTAATTATTTTTTATATAATTTGTTTTTATATGTATTACTGGGCTGTTAAAACTTTATAAGCACTGCATAAAACCCTATGATTATTTGATTCCATTTTATACTGTTAATGGGTCCCTTCATGCCATACAAAATGTTAATGGGTAGAAACCTATTAAACTATTTTTTGTTGCTAGAGGCTTAGTTTAAAACCAAGCTTAATGACCCACATGTTCTCCTATCATATATGTGATGGTGGACATTTGTGTCTCTTGCTATCAGGGGCCTAAATGGGGGGAGAAATTAAAACTCAATCAGTTGCTTGATATGAATATTTTTGATTTAGCTCCATGGCTGAACTCCATTTGCAACTGATTACTGGAAGTTTAAGTTGGATATTTATGTAAGTCAAAGATGCATCTGTTTGGATTTGGAGTCTGTATTTCTAATGTTACATTTAGGTTAGTATAGCTGCTAAATTCATAAAGAATCAGATTCCAATATGTTTCTGGTAGAGACAGACCACCAAAATTATTTGTATCAACCTATTCAGTTAATCTACATTGCCAGAGGCTTAGATCAGAAGCCCAGTGGACTACCTGCATGTTTGTCTATCATTTATGGATAAAAGCCCTTAATGGGGAAGTGATTAAATATAATTTTTTTCACAGATCTGGCTTTTTTTTTTGATTTAGTGCTGTGGCTGAATTTAATTTCTAATTAGTTATTGGAAGTTGAAGTTGGTTAACCATGTGTTTTGGAAAGCCAGAGTTATATTGGTTTGGATTTGGAGTCCATGTTTCTAATGTTTCTCTTAGAGTAGTTTTACTTTTAAACTCAGGAGGATCGGGTTTCAATAAGTTTCTGTTTATACTATTGACTATGGTTTAGAATTGCCTAAACCTTGTGGTGCTTTATCACTTAATTTCAAAAATGGGGGTGTGGTCTTTGACCTTGTTCAAGTTGCGGTTAATGGGGTGATGTACCTGCCTGTATTTCTAACTGATAGGGTAAGCAAGGGAATCATATATGCATTTATGTCATGGTTGTTCTAGTTTTGGTTATCTTTCAAGGGATAGAGGCTGTATCATTTAAAATTTGGTACCACCTTGCTCCATGTTACAGATCTTGTCAATTAATATACTTAGGATTACTTGGCTGCTAGTTTGTGAATTATATTAGTGAAAGTCCTGGCTTCATAAATAGCTTCTGATAAAAAGCAGTGTTATCTGTCGTTGTGTAAAACTGTGTTGGTGTGTTAAAACTAGCCTATCATTTTAAAAATAATGTTTAGGTACAGTACGCCTCAGTGATTTTCAGTCCTGATTTCAAAACAGTTTGCTGGTGTGAAATAACTGCCCTGTAATTCACCCTTACTAATTAAAAACTTTTTTTTTACATTTGCAGTTGCCAGAATTGATAAAAGATAGAGAAAGAGAGATGTAAGGGGATGCTCAATGAGCAGAAAATGTCAGGGGCTAAAAAGCCCTCAATTAATGGGGCAACTAGACCTTGAGCTGGATATACAGAGCAAACTTCCCCAGACCTAGTTATCAATATTTCTTCATTTGAACTCACTAATGAGTAGTTAACTGTTCTTAACAAAGGTATTTCATTTGTACCCTCTTGAGAATGTGTTTTATTCAATGTCCTTACTGATTTTAAGCTTTTTGTTAGGAATCTTGCTTTGAGGTTGATGTATGTATGCATTTTGATAATGTCTTTAAGAAACCTAGTCAGTTCATTCCTGTTTATCCACCACTTGTAGAAGCCTTTCATAAGGTTTGTGAAAAGATATATATATGAAGTGCTGGTGAACAAGCACTCAAAAGGCTTCTATAATCTTAATAGTCTTGAACAC
Source organism: Protopterus annectens (assembly GCF_019279795.1). Taxonomy (NCBI): domain Eukaryota; kingdom Metazoa; phylum Chordata; order Ceratodontiformes; family Protopteridae; genus Protopterus; species Protopterus annectens. Next base: position 171,575,934 of record NC_056736.1, read on the forward strand.
AAGGCTTTATATGAGCTCATGTCCACTGATTCATTTGTAGTACATCCAGCTGACAAGGGAGGTTCAGTGCTATTAATGGATACTATTGATTATCTTAGTAGTATGGAACCTTTATTAAATGATTCATCTATGTATAATGAAGGCAGATGTTCTGGAATGAATTTCTTTACTGATAGTATACGCTCTGACTTGCACAATCTTTTGATTGAAGGGGTGGTTGATAAGGATCTTTATGGCTATTTTCTGGTTAAACAACTCATGGCTCCAATCTTGTATGCTCTTCCCAAGGTCCGTAAATCCATGGTTGCTCCACCAATGAGACCTATTGTCTCTGGTAGGGGCAGGGCCACCAAAACCTTATCCATCTTTATTGAGAAAATGCTATGCCCGGTCTTAGATAAAGAGACTAGGATTTTGAAAGATACAGGTCATTTTTTGAGTAGTCTGCATGAATGGTCTAGAGGTTGTGATATGAATGACTATCTTCTTGTCAAGAAGGATATTGCATATTTGTTCACTATCACATCTAATGGTGTGGGCATAGATTTTTCTAAGGCTGTTTTTGTCTAAATGTTCTGGATGTAGTGCTGACAAGATATATCTTATTTGCTCTCTTACTGACACCTTTTAAACAATAATGTTTTTGTTTTTAATGACAGGCTTTTTCACCAGCAGGATGGTGTTACAATGAGCACCATGTATGACAACAGCTATGAAAACATGGTGCTTGCCGTTTGGGAACCTTTGTACACCTTTGATTCCAGTAATTTTTCCTCAAGCATGTCCTTTTGTGCACAGTTTGTTGATGACATATTTTAGTGTCATCAGGATCTATTGAAACCTTGTATGAGTTTGTTGATTATTTGTATGCAATGGCTAATTTTTTGAGATTTTAATTAACGTTTTCCAAGGAGGCTGTTGAATTTTTGGATGTGTGTGTGTTATGTTGACATCTAGTGGGATTAGTACTAAGATACATAAGAAGAAATGCAGTAAAAATAAAGTTTTATGTCACATGACCATGCATCCAAGACACATGAATAATAATGTTTTAAAAGGACAGTTTTATAGATATGCTTGCTTGAGTACCAATGATATAATTTTAAGATACTCTTTTGCTGATCTTAAAAATGATTTCAAAGATAGGGAATACCATGCAAAGGAGAGTGATGATGCATGTAGTGATGTTCTTTCAAAGAGAGATGGTTCTGCTAAACCCTTCTCTGCATGTGGTTAGAATGTACCAAGTCAGGTATTGTGTCCAGTAATAATAGATGTTCTAACTTTAGAATGGACATCACCTACGCAATTAATGTTCATGCTGTTTGTGATGTTATTAAGAAAAATTGGCATGTGCTTATATCAGATGATAGATATAGGGTACCTCTGGGTGATACACCCAGTTTTTTTGTTCCTTTAAAAACAATAAGACATTAAAAACTATTAATAAATCCAAAAGGAAAGGAACTTATCTTTGTAGGAGCTGTAGTATGTGTAAATATATTTATGCCAATATTTTCTATGTACATCCCATCAATGAGAAAAGATATGTTTTTAGTTTTTATGTTGACTGCAAAAGTTGTAATTTGGCATATTTATCTTTTTGTATTAAATGTAACTCATACTATGTAGGGAAGATGAACAGATGTTTAAAGGGGGTTCCTATCACGTTGTCAAACTTTTAAAAGTTCGAATGTCATATGGTCGACACCAAATGATCAAACTTTTAAAAGTTCACACATTTCAACGGAGATCCAAGTACAGTGCGGAAATTGAAGTTTTCCATTGTCTGCACTGTAGTGCAATCTCAGAGTTGGTATGGGGGTGTGGGGGGTGCAGGGTGGCTTGCCCCCCCGCTTAAGCTTTGAGATAGTTTTTTTTCTGTTCTTTTTTTATTTGAGTTTCGAACTTTTAACATTCGAACATATGGTCTTGACAATATGGTGTTCAAACTTTTAAAAGTTTGATTATGTGATATAGACCCATTTAAAGGACCTTATTCATGAGCACTTGAATGACATTAAGAAGAAAGATGTTTGGAATACTTTATGTAAATATATCCTTGACAGTGATGACAGACACTCTTCTAGTTTTTTTTGTTTTGGAGCTACTGGCATGCAATAGAAGGAAGGCTGGTGTGAGGAATAAGACTGAGTGCATAGAAGTGAACTACAAGCAGATAGTGGAAAGGAACTGAATGGAATGGTCCCTTTAAAGCTGATACCCAAATCATATGATTTGAGGAGGTAATTTTAAATATAAATTGTTGTACTTTTAATTGTTTTTAGATCTGCTGAAGCACCCATTCTGAAAGGGTGTGAAAGCACTTGTCTGTGTAATGTGTTTTTAAGCTTTATTGTATGTCATGGTTGACTGGTTGGATTTTTAACTATTTTATTTGTCATGCTATACCAGTCTTTGTCTCAAATTTCAGTTTCATTTGCTAATTAAAAACAGTATTACATCATAGAAAATAAAGCTTCTTCCAATATGAGAAAGAAAAAAAAGTTACATACTCAAAAGGAAGTCTCATTTCTTCCCATAGTTGATAGTTACTTTAATAAAGCATGTGGCGGTCAAGTTTCCAAAGATTAAGTATACAGTTGATTGAAACATGGATGTTTAGTCCTGTTTTTTTTCCTGGTTTAAAACCTGTGTCCTCTAAATTCTTTTCTGTGTTTGGCCAGTGGATTGGTCTTGTTACCTTGTCAGATGTCTTTGTAATGGTGTGTTATCTTGATCCTAAGTTTGTAGACAGACTACCCCACATAAAATGCTTGGCGGTGATAACTTTATGCTCTGCAAACCAGAGTACCTATATTGCAATTGCCATAAAATGTCCTTTTAAATTTCTTGTTGTTGTTAGGGTGCATGAAGTTGCTCATATATTTGCAATAATTCCAGTCCAGTGGCCATATGGGTAGGTTCCTTGCTGTCAGAAGTTATCTTCTGTGGTGTGGTGGCTTTCCAGATAGTTGCTAATACTTTTGTTTTTTTCCAGTGCTGAATCTAGGTAGTGGGATACATTTTACTGAGGATTCTGTTTTTGCTGGTGATTGCTTTTTTGACTTCTGCATAGTCAAGTGAGTATGTGAAGACTTTGCCGAAATTACACTGGTCATTGTTGTTCTGTCAGGTTATGGTCCTATGTTCTCTGTGTAAGTGGTTTGAAGTGTGCCCCAGGGTGGGGTCATTTCTTTCTTTCTTTCTGGTCAATGGTGGGGTCCAGAATTTGTTTGATGGGCCATTCTCTGTAACCTCTTGCCAGAAAGTCCTTTTGCAGATTTATGATATTTTTTGAATATTTTCAATTCTTTTGATATCTTTTCAAATCTGAGGCCCTGGGATTTGATAACATTCCTTTTTGTCCTTTGCGGGTACATTCTGCTGTTGAACAATAGCAGATTCACCCTGGTGGGTTTCCTGTAGTGGTAATTGGTAAGTTGGCCAGTGTCTGGGTGTTTGCTGAGCTTGAGATCCAGAAAGATTACAGAGTCATAACTGCAATTTGTTTTAAATCTGAAAAAAAATTCTTGAAATTGTTGATGTGGTTTAAGTATTGCTCTAAGTTTTCTGGACTGTTATTCCATACAATAAAAATGTCATCTGTAACATTTAGGTGGCAGCCCATATGTAAGCAGAAGGGGGAGTTGTAAACAAAGCTTTACTCCAATTTGCCTAGTGGTGTGTTGCTAGGCTGGTGCGATTGCTACCACCATTGTGATTCCCATGGTTTGCCTAAAGAAATATCCTTCAAATGTGAAAAAAATATTATTTGAGTATAAGTTTCAGAAGTCTGTTGATGGTCTCTGTCTTCACTGATGCTTTCCATTCCTTGTTTTAGTCCTCAGTGATAACTGTGATGCAGTAATCATGAAGTACCACATAAATTGCTTCTATGTTGATCATGACTAGTGTGGATTTCTGGTTCAGTGTGATGTCCTTGGTCTTTCAGATGGAGTTCTGGTTCAGGATGATGTCCTTGATCTTTAAGAGGAAGTTAATGGAGTCCAGGATGAATGTTTTATTGTTCTATGCAAGTGGTTTGATTTGCACATCTAGATATATGGAGATGGGTTCAGTTATGGATCCCCTGCTAGCCACTACCAGTCTGTAGGGTGGGTCTTCTATGTTCTTGTGGGGTTTACAAATCTCAAAAAAAGTTTGGGAATTTTGGGTGCATTACTGTGAGGAAGACATGAAGGTTGTTTCTTATTAGGCCTTCATCACTCAGGTTGGTGATCTCCAGGAGAATTTCTTTTCAGGTTGCCTTAATTTTGTCTAAATCTGTATTTTCATAGAAGATTGGGTTGTTCAACATGCTTAGGATTTTGTTGTTGTAGGTGAAGGTATCAGTGATGAGAACACCTCCTCCTTTGTGTGCTTTCATTATTCTACTGCATTTTTCTTTGCTGAGGTCCATCAGAGCTTTAGCTTCTTTTCTGTTAAGGTTGTAAATCTTTCTTTTTTTCAGGTTTGCTGAAGATTTTGTGAATATCTGATTTGCATTTGTATTCACAAGTGCTAGTGGTGGTGTGTGGTTGGGGGCAGACATTGCGGGGTCTTTTCCATTTATGTATTGTGAGTGTGGGTTTTGTTTTGTTATCATCCTGTTTTCTTTTTTTTTTTTTTTTTGTGAAAGAAGATCTTGAGGTTGAGTTTCCAGATGGAAAGTTTGAGGTCTGCAATTATATTTACTATGCTGCTCCTTTGGTAAGGCACAAAAGTGACACCTCTTTTCAGTACTTTATATTTTGTTGCATTCAATGGATTAGTAAAGTGGTTCCATACCACATGGTATTGTGTTGGGCTTCCCAATTCCACCTTCCTTGTCTATTGATAATCTCCAATGGGGGGGTGTCATAGGTGCTTGCAGTCCCTTTTTTTCTTGCATAGTTTTGTCCTTTTGATGGTAGCTGCCTTCTGGGGATCTGAACAGTCATGACTGGTAATGGTCCAAGAAGTGGCGTGCATGGGACATCTGTTATGGGGTGACTCTCCTCTGTGGTGTGCCTTAGGGGGATAATACTGGTTTGTTGAATTAACTCTTCTCTGATTCTTGTGTCTACAGGGCTTGCTCTTTGTTGACTTCTGTTTTTTTTGGTTCTGGCTCCAGTGTCATCTGGTGATTGGAAAATGGTTGGTGTTGTCCTGATCTTGTCTTGAGTTTATGGCTGGACTCTTTGTGTTTGGGTGGGAGTTCCTTCCATGATGTGGTTGGCTTCTTCATTTTTTCCAAAAGGCATTTTTGTGATGTGTTGGCAAGTTCTTTCTTCCTTGTCCATCTGGGTGTTGTTTGCCATAAAGGACCCTTTGGATTGTCCGAAGTTTTTTGGAACTGATTCTTTAAAATATTTCCTGGAATTTTGTCTGTCACTTCTTAGATCACATGTTTCTTCAAGTTGTGTTAGTTTTGTTTGGGTTTTGTTCTGTTGAGCTTGGTTATGTTTTAGAAGTATTTCTGCAAGTTTGAGACCTTTCTTTCAAGGTTTTGTTCCATTCTGTTATTAGGCCATCTTCCATGTTTTTTCCCAACATGAGTTTTTGTAATTGTAGGCCCCTGGGCACCAGTCTTTTGTTGAGGCTAAAAAAATTATCTGCGTAGATCTGACCCCACTAAAAATGTTTTGTACGACATACGTGTACCCACTAAAACTAGAAAATGATATTAAATGATTGTAAGGTTTTATGCAATGTTTATAAAGAGTTAGCACCACGGCAATATATATAAAAACAATTATATAAAATAATCATAAAAATAAAAATAACACTGTTTTACTTAGAGAGATTTGAGAATACATACCAAGTAACCAAAAAAAATTGGCTAAAAAGAGCAGATGAGAGAGTGAACAGATTAAAAAACAATTTATTTTTCCTAAAAGGTAAGTGGTTTCATCCCTTTTCTTAGGATTTCATCAGAACTAAATCACAAATCATTAACATTACTATTTATAATATAAACTGATTCAAGCCTGTTTAAAAACAACCAATCACTATAGTAGCTTTGAACTGCTACCCACTATAATAGTTTATCCGTAGTTACCTTTTAAAGAAATACTTACACTATAAAATGGAACTGAGCTATTATATTACTAAAAAATACCTACCCATATAAAAATTATAGAAAAGTTTAATCAAAAAACACATTACATTTTTGTAAAAATCTGTCAAATTCACAACTTAGCTGCCCTTAATTTTAATAAACTAGGTGATGAAACATGTAAGCTTTGGAAATATAAAAAATGAGAGATCCCAAGAAGAGACTAAAAAGGGTTTTAAGTTTAAATGCTAACCAAGACCTGTGTCTCTAAAACAGTCAATAAAACACATGGCTTACTTGATGTTTTATCAGCCATAACCTCCCAACAGCTGAAATAAGCTATTCTAATAAGGACTGAATTATTGTTTGAAAAGGCAAGGAAGTGGCAACATCAGCAATAAACACAGAATAATCTAAAGATCCTCCTATATAATCAATTTCAAATGAATGTTTGCAACAAGCCTAATAAGGACATCATCAGAGATTGGTCAGCAGTCATCATCAAATAACAAGATACTGCCACGTATAGTATTGCCAACTGTATCCACTAAACAAAGCAATGAAACATTAAATTTGACAGTTCCTAAATATAAACATAAGCACAACTTAGCAAGTAACCCAATAAAATAAAATAAAATAAACTGTACTTTATGTTTAATTAAATCTACCAGTTCCTTAACAGAAACACAAGCACAAGACAACAAGCTACTTGATATAACCAAATCAAATAAAATATAATATAATTATAGAATTCCCATGGTAACAAAATAACCACCAAAAAAAAAAAAAACAACTTGAACTTAAACAACAGAAAATCAGAGCAAACCCAGAATTATAAACAACAAAAACTCCTTGCGCAGGAACTACATTAAAATATTTTAAGTCAGATCTGTGGAAGACACATGACAGTGCCACATAATAAGTTAACAATAAAGCAACACAAGTTCAGCATTCTGAATGATTACTGGTGAAAAGGTCAAAATAAAACATAGATCATGATAAAATGCAATCCTTGATCATATTAAAAAAATAATTATTTCAGGCATAAATTGTTTTTTCAAAAATGTTTTTATTTTTCAAATACAGTTTAATAAATTCCTTAGTATTTGTATATGACATCTTAAATAATTATGAACACTATTTACATCAGCCTGACACTATAACAGAGCTGAATATATGCAATTACTTTATAGGTATAACAATCCAGTATCAGTGTAACTGTTCAGTTATTGTAAAGTGTCAATTAATGATACCACTTTTTTCCATGGATTGTTAATAAATGGCTTAGGATGAATCCTTAATTCTTTAATTTTAATTTCCAATAATGCTGTAGTCTTCAGTAGGCTGTAGAAGTGTTCCAAAGTCATTTTTGTGTTTGTAATCCATCTTCTTGTTATACACTTCCTTGAGATTGCAAGTATTGTCCAAACTAGATACATATTTGACTCGTGTAAATGAGGACCTTCGAACACATTTAATAATACTTGAGCTTTAGATAAGTTAAATGATTCATAAAATAAAGCTTGTAAAAAGTTTTTAATACCATTCCAAAATGGCTTAATTTTAACACAGTCGAAAAAAATGTGATTCCAATCTACATTGTGTATTTGCTCACACCTCCCACATATTCCCTTTGTGGAAGAATTAATTTTAGTAATTCTATCTGGAGTTAAGAATGCTCTGTGCAAGCATTTCCAATTAAAAACTTTCCAGTATTGTATAAAGGATGTATGTTTTATTGATAATAAAACATTCGATTTAATTTCTTCAGCTAGCTGTAATGAGTGTCCTTTTGTTATATAATTCCAGTATGAGGATTTGGGTGTTGTTTTATAATTTATCAATATCTTATAAAATTTTGAAATACTATTTCCCATGTCATAATCATTATATATGATTTCATATAGGTATTTCTTTAAATGAAGAATTACTAATTATTCTGCATAAATCTTGTGAATACATCAGAATTCTTTGCATAGTTAGCCAATCTTGTTGTGGAAATTTGTATGATGTTTCTATTGTTTGCATATCCTTTTAGTTCTTTGACACATTGAAACCTACAAACAAATCAGATCAAGCCAGATTTTTAAATCTATATTTGCATTAATAATTTTCCTAATTGAGTCAATGTAATAATTAATCATATGAGTTTTAGTGGGCTTAGTTATGTTGTATTGCATACTAATACATAATATGTGCCATGGCAAATTGTTTTTATCTGTTATTTGAAATTTCTTTTGTAAATCAAATTCATTTATTGATATTACAGTTAGTAATTCTTTCCAATTTTCAGAATAATTTGGACTTATCCAATATGAGATTGTTTTAGATATTGATGCTTTTATATATGTTTCTATATCAGGAAAGTTTAATCATCCCTGTTTTCATGGTCTGATATGATGTATTAAAGCTATTCTGTTTCTTTTGGGAAACCATAAAAATGCTATTAGGCATGAGTTTATTTCTTTAATTATAATAATTTCTGGTAACAGTTGTATTGCCAAAGCTATATAGGTTCATAGGTTCATAGGTTGGTACTAGGCTATTGGCCCTAGGGGCTATACAAGCCTAGCCATAATAATTCCCTGGGGAAAGCGATTATGATGAAGCAGAGAGGTAATTCAAGAAATAAGAAAATAGTGGAATTTTGGTTGCAGATCCTTAAGGAAAATAGCAGTTATACAGATGAGGGGGTCTGAATAAAGAGATGACTGGGGTCCGAATGGAGAGATGATAAGTCAGCAAGCAAAGGAGAGTAGTATTGCTGAAACTGAATTCATCCCCAAGTCTTGGTGAGTACCTTCACAAGATGGACACTGTTTTTCACAAAATCTCACCAAGACAACACCTGATAAATAGATTGTATTTTATATAGCACATATCATGGACAGAAGTAAGTCAAAAATTAAAAAAGATAGCTGGGTGCACAAGACCAGGATAAAAATGTACCCAATCCAGGTAGGCGCACTGGTGCCAGGACTGGAAGAAAGGACAGTGTAGAATCCTCAAAATATGGAAATATTCCTACAATAGGGCCAGGTCAGGCCCAGGGGGAGGAATAGAATCTTCACTAGTAAAACCTATTTTATTAACTTTAGTCTATCTTCAAATGTTAATATTATTATTATATTATTGTTCCACTTTTCCACAGAGATTTTAATTGTATTGATATTAGTGTAGTTTTTTGAGACTAATTCATTATTATCCTTGCAAAACTCAATTCCTAGATATTTTAAGGTAGATTCTTGATTCCCTATAATGTGATTCCCCTTCGTCTGCAATTCTTTTTTTATTTAAAAATAAAAATTTTGATTTCGATTTATTGAAATGGAGTCCCGAATTCATGTAAAATGTGTCAATTAAAGTATCTAATTCTTCTAATGTCTCTTTTGTATTGGATAATGTTAATAATATGTCATCAGCAAAGAGCATTACTTTAGAATTGTATTGTTCATAAACATCTACTCCTTTGATTTTTGTATTGTTATGTACTGAATTTGCCAATATTTCAATAGCCAAAGTAAATAGAATTGGTGACATGGGGCATCCTTGTTTAGTACCCTTTGTTATATGTATAGATTCAGAGGTGAAAGGACCTAGCTTAACATACACTAAATTATTTGTGTATATATATATATATATATATATATATATATATATATATATATATATATATATATATATATATATATATATTATTTAGTAGATGAACAAAGGAAGGAGGAAATTCCAATAACACCAGAATTTTGAATAAATAGTCCTAATTTAAGGAATCAAAGGCTTTCACTATATCTAAGCCAATTATGAGTGTTTCTTTATTTTCTTTATTAATATAATCTGTAAGGGAAATTATCCTTTTAATATTGTCATGTGTGGGTGTCTATGATATATAAATCCAGTTTGATCATTATTAATTGTTTTGGATAGTGGTATTTTCATTCTGTTTGTTAACAGTGTCATAAATATCTTATAGTCATTATTTAATAATGATATAGGTCTATATGAGGTACAGAGGTTTGGGTATTTGTTTTCCTTTAGGATTGGTATGATTAAGGAATATCTCCAAGAGGGTGGTGTTAAAGCTTGTGACTGAATTTCTAATAGAGTTTTATGGAAGATGGATAGTATCTTTGAAGGAAAAAGTTTATATATTTCCATAAGTATGCCATCTATACCTGGAGCTTTATTATTTTACCCTCTTTTATTGTATCTGTAATTTCTTTGTAGGATGTGGGTGCTTGCATATCTAGTTTTAATTTTTCTGGTATTTTTTTATATTAGAACATTTTTCATCTAGATTTAATTGATTGATATGTATATTTTCTTTTTGGAAATGTTCCATATAGTGATTTCTATAGGTATCAAGAATGTCACCTATATCCAAGACATTTTTCTCTTTCTTTTCATGGAAGATACTTTTAATGTTATTAGCTTTTGATAGTATTTTGATTCTTGTGGATAACTTATGCAGATATTTGTCAGAAGTGGCCAAGGTATTAACTTTTAGTTTTTCTAAAGCTAAGCTAGTTTTATGTGTCAGTATTTCATTGTATTTATTGTTTAATACTTTTACTTTCTTTTTCATCTCCAAATGATTTAGATTTTTTCAGCTTTTACTGACAAAAGTTTGGATTGTAGATCTTATAATTCAGAATCCCATTCTCTGTTTTTTCTTTACATCAAGTTAGGGTTTTCCCATATATGTAAGCTTTTAATGAGTCCCATATCATTATTTTATTTATCTCTGTTGTGTAATTAATATCTAAGAAGAACTGTAATTCAGATAATAATCAGGGTTTGAACTCTTTAATTTTAGTTATATATGCTGGAATTCTGGAGTTAAAGATTAATGGTTTGTACCCATTTTGAAATTTTAGTATCAATGAATTGTGGTCTGAAAAGGGGCAGGGAGTGATTGAGAAATTAATGATTTTAGAGTGTAAGTCATGGGCAGCAAATATTTTATCTATTCTAGTTTGGGTACCACATCTGTGATCTTGATGGGAAAACAACAAAGATGTATCTTCTTTAAATTTGAAAGTATCTACAAGATGACATGATTCTACCCACTTGTTTAAAGCTTTTGATACAGCAGATGTATGCAGCGGCCATTTATTTGTAGTTTAAGAAATATCAAATATACAGTTAAAATCTCCTCCTAATATTAAGTTGCCTTTATAATTATTGGAAATGAAATCCAAGTGTTTATTAACAGTTCCTGATCCAATGCCTGGGAACCAGTATAGATTGGCTAGGGTCCATATTCTGTTATTTCAGACATAAATTAGACTAAATATTAAAACATGTAAGCTCTCTTGTGTTAACATTTGGACTGTAAATGGGTAAATGAATAACTGTGATAGGGAATGGAAGCAGACCCATCTAAACTCCCCCTCTCATGGGCACCCTCCCTGCAGCCCAGTGTAGTTCACACCCTAAGTGGCAGATCTGACTTGCAATACACCCCTTTCCCCAAAAATATAAACCCAACAATTTCATGATTGTAGCATTAACATGAAACATCTGCCTGTAAAGAGAATGAGATCACTGCAATTGAAAGATTTATGTACATAAACTATGCCTTAGAGTTATCCTTCAAAAAGAATTTTGCCTGAAATCAATAACCATACTTGGGATTTTAAAAGATCACAGATTGTACTAGACCTGGATCAAGATCATCAACCCAAGAGGCTGAGCAAGTCTTTTCATATTTGGCTTAGTTTTACACCCTTCAACAACATAGAAGGCGAGTATGGCCAATCAGGAACACCACAACTAGAAGGCAGCTGTGATACAATTTTGATTTCTCAGTCCCAGGATATAATAATAATAAATAAATAAATAAATAAATACTAGCTTACCAGCCATACTGTAGACCACCAAAACAATTTGTGTCACTATTTCATTCTCTGAATTCCTACATAAACTGAATAGTCTTGCAACTTTAGGCTGCAGATAACGCAATAATCTACTGTTGACAGTACTGTAATAACTTGGTTTTTACACTATATTTGGCTACAGTTTTAATGTCATACTGATGCCAAATCAAGAATAAAAACTGTCATTCACTGAAGTGCCAAAAGCCATACAGTTGAAAAGTATGTGGACAGCTGGTATATAAATTATTAATTGGAGAGCTCTTCTTTCTCTAAACCCCCTTAGTAAATGTGCCTGTGATGGCTGCAGCAATACAACTGCACTACGTTTAGGAAGTATCAACAAGCAATTGGGTTATGGTAGTTTCTCCTTTTCTCGTCTCTTCTGTGATCTCAGATTTCAGTCTATCTGTCAGTCTATCTGTTTATCTATCTATCTATCTATCTATCTATCTATCTATCTATCTATCTATCTATCTGTCTGTCTATCTGTATCTCTCTAGCAGCTGGTTGAGGGAGAAAGTCCCTTGTATGGGGTATGCAAGCTCCCATGCAAAAATACCTTTTTATTTTTTTTTATTCTCATTCTGTCAGGAAAATACTTTGATAGAATCTACCTAGACAGGTAAGTGGCAATTGATTTATGACACATTTCCTCAGCAAAAAAATTGTATCATGATTGATCTAAAACACATTTCTTCAAAAACACAGCTGTATCACCATTGATAGAAAATTGTTTGTGCTGCGGTGTATATTTTTTCAGTACCATCCATACCTCCTTGTGTGGTTGATAGAAAAGTGTGTAAAGGTAAATTGTGTAGTTTTGCATAATAGTTATTACAATGCAAGTTATTATTGATATGTATTTTTATCTTGCTACTGCCTACTGTTGTGTTGTATGTCCATCTGTAGAAGATTATGTTTGTGCACCAACAGTGAGTCATTGTGTGAGGAGTTATCTCTTTTCTCTGTGGTTGTGAGACTGTGGAGGTAATATATTTAAGTAAGTGGGTGCAGTTATTCTGGATCCCTACAAAAACAGTAAATGCTGGAGAAGTATTTGCTGTATATGAAGAATTAGATGTAATGTGTGTGTTTTAGATTAAATGTGAAATAGTTGATTTTTTGAATATTATGTAATTGGATGAAAAATATCTTAGATACAGGTCCCAACTCCAAAAGACCTGCTTTCAGTGTAAGAGACCACTTATACTAAGAGCAAGCTGAGAGCATGTGTTTAAGAATCTGGTCCTTGTAGTAAGCCTGTTTATAGATAGGCTTTACACTGACGTACATCACTTATACTGAGGGCTGGTCTTTCAGAATCAGGGCAGATTTACACTGAGAGCAATATACACTGAATTCATCCTCAAGCCTTGGTGATATCTTCACAAGGTGAACCCTGTTTTTCACAAAATCTCACCAAGATAACACTGATATATAGACTGTATTTTATATAGCATATATCATGAATAGAAGTAGGTTAAAATATAAAAATAGATAGCTGGGTGCACAAGACCTAGGTTATAAAAGTGCCCAATCCTGGTTGGTGCACCAGTGCCAGGACCAGAGAAATCCACAGTGCAGAATCCTCAAGACAAGGAAACATTCCTCTAATGGGGCTAAGCCAGGCCCAGGAGGATGACAACCCCCCCCCCCATTGTAGAAGGTAGTAGCAGTCCAGAAAAATGACAAAAACTGATAGGCCCAAAAAGAGCCATAAAGAAAGAGTAGACTATTGAGGATAAGAAAGAAATTACATATTGTTACTATTATGCAAGAAGCCCAGAATTTCCAGACATAAGATATACAAAAAGATTAAGAAAGACATTAGAGGAAAGAAAAACTGTCAGAAGCTTCACATAAAAAATTGTGTTATTAATACAATAGATTTATGAAAATAAATATATAAAGAAACACTGTCAGAAGCTTCACTTACAATTTGTGTTCATTAATACAACATATATATGGAAAATACTATATAGACCAATAAACTTTAGCCTGTTTGGAAAAAGAAGTGACCCAGGAAGTTTGAAAAATTAAAGAACAAAATCTAGAGACTTTTGAAAGGTATAAAAAAGAAATATGGACATGGGAAAGAAACAGAGATCTTGTATGTTGCAATATTTATGCAAAGGAGAAAGCTAAATTAATCAACACAAAAAAGGCAGCCCCAAAGATATTCAAAAACAAATACAGGCAAAGGCATACAGATACGGAAACATTCACAATAAAAAATAACATCACAAAGAATGATCATGGAACACAAGATTAGTGAAGTAGAAGTTAAAAAATAGAAGATTACATTACTGAATACTTACAAACTAAAGTATTTAGGGCAGAAAGTCTAACACAGGTTACATCACAGCATGAGGGAATAATGAGTCCCCACAGTAAGGAAAAAAAGGAGGAACAGGATACATCTGAAGCAGAAATATGGACATGAGAAAGAAAAAGAGATTTAATATGGTGCAATATTTATGCAAATGAAGCATCTAGATATGGACAATTTTACAAAACAAAAAATAAGAAAACAAAGAGGAAAAGAAAAGAGGATTAGTAATGGAGAAGTTAAAGAAATAGAAACTGAGTTATGGATTACCTGCAAAGTGAGGGATTTAGTATAGAAAATCTAATTCAGATAACACAGCAGGATAGAAAAATGGATCCCCAAATTAAGGAGAAATCAGTGCAGTGTGAAACATCTGATCATTTGCCATATGAAGATACTCTGGAGCCTTCCACAGGAAACCAGTACAAATGTTCAGTTGGAGTTAAACAGCAAAGGAAGGAACAGGAAACTTTGGCATCTCTGATGTAGTTAACATGGAGTGATAGGGAAGTGAGCTCCCATATGAAAGAACAACATATGACACAGGATGAAACTGAAAAGAATGGGGCACAGGAATATGCTCTGGAACTGTGTATAGAATACCTGCAGGAAAAAAAGGAGAACAAAAAATGTGCCCCCAGTTTCGAAGAAAATTATCTAAGAGAAGAGTTGCTTGATTTAATAGAAATGGACAGACATATTAAGATCAATGAAAAGAAACAGGCTACAGAAGTCAATAAAACCCAAACAGTTAGAAGTTTGATAAAACAAATGAACACACTAATTAGGGATGTCCATAGATATTTATGTGATATAACAGAAGTAATATATTACTGTGCAGGTAAGTTAATAACAAATGAAGACTTACCAAAAAACACAAGGTAGTAAGGGAAAGGAAGGGCAGAACTCAAACGCCATCATGGAAGTTGTGAAGAAAGTAGACACTGTCATCTGTGCTAGTATGCCTTTATAATTTCAGATTGTCCTGTGTATTGCATGCCAGCATGACTAGCTATAATATTATAGATAGGTTCTTCCATGTTGATTTATGATCTGTTTGAACAGAATGTTTTAAAGACTTGAACAGTGTATTTTTACATTCCTAACTGCGCATGTTTGTGAAGAAAGATTTTAAAAGCAAACTGTCTCAGATTCAGCTGATCAGCAGATGATGTCATTGGAATGTTGACAGTTGCTAGTTGTTACTCTCAGAAGGTTAAATACAGGAAGCAACTTGTAGAAAACAGCTGTTGGTTGGATTTAAAAATATGAAATGAAAATTAAAACTGGAACAGTTGACAGGCTAGTCTATAAAAGAGCCTGCTGAAGTCAGTTACAGTTATCAGTTGTCAGTTACAGTTGTCAGCTGAACTATGTAGTGGCCACCCAAAAAGGACTCACAAGCACTGAATGTCTGCAGTGCTCTTTAGTTAGTTATGAAATTATAACTAATCAGTTAGCTCAGTTAGAGTTTTTCTTAATGTTGAATCTCTATCCTACAGTATTGATTTAATTTTCCTGGTGATTCAGTTCTGTTTGTTTATTGGGAATTACTGTTTTATATTTTTAGCCATTTTACTCAATATTAAATATTTTTATTAACTTACAATGTGGCTGGACAATCAGTGTTTTTCTTTAGTGAACTGAGAGTGCTTATACTTGTCTTGATAATTTCATGACCACTCCAAAAGCCTGGTTGCTTAGGTCATTTGCTACTATTTGTTTTAATATATAAGTTTCTAATTGGACACTCCTTTAGAAGGGGTTGAAGACACTCTGATTGGTGGCAGCATTACCATATTATTTTGGGGGAAGGGACACAGCTGGAAATCTGTGTCAGGCTCTCCCAGAAGTGTTTGGATGTGTGATATTTAATTATTTAAGTGTGAGTGTTTCAGAGCTCTTAAAATGGGACACATTGCTCTGAAGTATGTAATAAGGAGTTACATTAGGGGTGGACAGAAGTATACAGTCCAGTCCCAGATTATAAAGCATGTTCCTGCTGTGCTCTTAGGGGAAAATTATGAACTATTACTCCTGTTTAAGTGACAGTCTCACACTGGAGTCAGTAGTGAGGATTGAAGCTCCTTAGTTACTGACACAGGATAGTAAGGGACATCACAATATTTGGTGGCAGTTCAATGGGATATTAACTGGGCATCACAGAAGTACTGAACAGAGAAAAATATAAAGCAGTTAAGAGAGTAAGTATCACTGTTAGAAGAGTATAGAAGTGGGAACAGATTTGAAAAATATCCAGAAAGATAGATGTGATAAAAAAATGTGGAGTATCAGAAAAGATCAGGATCTATTGTGCATTATCGCAAATAATAAACTAAAAATATCAGCACAGGCAAACAAACTTAGAAGATATGAAGATAAATATAAAGGAAAAGTACAAAATAAGCAATTTTCTTATGACCCAAAAAAGTTTTACAGAGACTTTGGAAACAAGGCAAAAGGAATTGAAACACCACCAAAAAAAAGAAGAAATAGATACGTTTTGTAGAAATATCTATGAAGATCCTGTGGACCGTGACATAGATGCTAAATAGAAAGAAGAAGTAAACAAAAGAATAATAACTTCAAATGTACAGGATATGAAATGGGATGAAGAAACAGCCAGAGAGGTTGAAACAAAGTTAAGAAAAGCTCCTAATTGGAAAACCCCAAGTACAGATGCAGTACCTAACTTCTGGCTAAAAGTATTAACATCTTTACATGAAGATTTAGCCAAGAGTAAGAACTATTTATATGCACACCCTGACCAGACCCCAGCCTGGTTAAGAATAGGAAAAATAATACTCCTACTAAAGAGTGAACCTGTAAGCTATTCTTAAAATTATAGAGAGATAACTTGCCTTACGATGATGTATAAACTATACACTGGAATTGATGCCGACAGAAAACTCAATTATGGATATAGAACAAAAGGTTAATGAAAGAAAGTCATATGGAACAAAGGATCATTTATTGTTAAATAAAGTTGTAGATCAATGTGTGTGTCAGTACCTTTAAGAAGCTATCCAAGGGCTTGCACAAGTGTATAAATACTGAGCACGTGCAAGTCTGACTGCCATTTTGTTGTAAGCTGTTGAGATGTAAGCATGTATGTATGTATGGTCTGTCTGTTAACCAGTTCATTTATATTTTAGATGCTGTTATCCATACTGATGTGTTTTTTATGTATTAAAGCATCTAAACAAAATACCCCACCTGCTTGTCATCTATGTTAGAGAGGGATGAGCGATATGGTGTCAGAAGTGGCATGGCCAAAAGGACATAGTGTCAGAAGTGGCATGGCCAAAGGGACATGGTGTCAGAAGTGGCATGTCTAAAGGAATTAAAGCCAGGAAAGACTCCAAATTTTTCAGTTCGAGATTGAGAGGCACTCAGTTGAAGCTGGAGGAATATACAGGATTGAATTGTCCCTACAATACGCATACTTCACTAAACAGGTCAGAAATTAATTTCAGATGTTAAAACTTGCTTGGCACTATTTTTATTTGCAAAATATGAAATTAGGCAGACAGAATGCTCTAAATGATTTTCACATAAACTGATACATCCGATATTGATAAAAATATTCAAATGACTAAGGAAAATATTTGAAATAAAGTCCGAATTGCATAAAATTAATAAAATAAAGGGAAACTACCGCATTTTTGCTAAACACGTATTTTTTGTGTTAATCAAAGATATCCGAGTTATGAGAAGTGTATAAAGTGTTTGCATGTTTGTGCACTGTTACAGTAAAGTTATTTTGCTGAATACAGCCATTACAGAGGATATTTCACAAATTACATTGTTTTAAAGAGTTTATTGTGCATTTGAATGTTATTACAAGCTCACAGAACAGTTTGTACATAATTACAATGGCCATATTTTTAGTGTATTTGTACGTACTTTGTGGGCATGGCAGATGGATTTTGGAAACCCAGTGCACTTGTGTTTGACAGTAATATTGCTGAGAAATGGAGAGTATTTGAGCAAGAATATGACATTTTCATGCAGGCTGCATTTTCTGATTAAGATGAGCATACAAAGGCATTTATTCTATTTAAGTGAGCTGAGTCAGAAGGCATTGAAAGGGAATGTTCACTTGTGTATCCATCTGCTATCTATACAGGAGAGGGGGGAAAACTTGTTGTACCAGCTGAGACAAGGGAGGACCCTAAGTGCTTAAAACATAAATATAAAGAAATGTGTAACTCCCAGACAAATGTTACAATGGAAAGGCACTTATTTTACACAAGGGATCAAAAGCCTGGTGAAACTTTTGTAGCATATATAACCGACTTGAGAAATAAGGCTAAAATGTGCAGATTTGGTGATTTAAGGGATGAGTTGATAAAGGACAGACTTGTGTGTGGTATTAAAGATGATGTGTGAAAGATTTTGCTTCATGACAGTGATTTAACTTTGAATATGGCAATTGAGATTTGTCGGATATTTGAGGTCACAGAAAAGTACAGAAGTATGCTTACAAATAAGAATAGCTATAGAAGACACAGTTACAAAGGTCATGTTGATAGTAGGCAGCATGTAGTTAAAAGAAACAGGCTCAAGCACATGGCAGTAACTGTAGCCCCTACAGCACTCACTGATAAACCTTAGAACTTCCCAGCAAATTCCAGAGTTCACACAGTCTCATGGAAGCCTAAGTGTGAGTCAGCAAACTCAAAGCATGGGCCCCAACTCAGTTTCATTGCCAACTGTCGTAACTGTGGCGAAAGTCATGAATCTAAAAGGGATAAATGCTTAGCTGTTGGTCAGCAATGCCACAAGTGCAATAAATGGAATCACTTCAAAAGGTTTTGTAAATCAAAGGACCCACACTCTTTTATTAAAAGGGAACATTTTAAGAAATGAGTTGATCAATTAGAGAGCTGCACCTCTACTCTTTATGTGGATGGTGTGTCAATACTTCATGAAACAGTGATGAAGTAGATTTAAGGGTAAAGAGTGAAGTATTTTGTACTGTTTGGATAAATGGCAAACCCACAGAGCTCAAAGTTGACAAAGGTTCCAAGTGCAATGTTATGTCAGCAGAAACATTTGCTAGAGGTGGTCATGGTGAAAGGCTTGATATGGCAAGGTGCACAAAGCTTGTTGCTTATGGAGGTGAAGAAATTCAAACCAAAGGCTCAGTAGTGCTTTCATGTTACTCCCAACAGAGCAGGAGAAGCTACGACTTGTTATTTTATGTGGTCAAGAGGCATGTCCAGTCATTATTAGGGCTCAGAGACAGTTTGAAAATGGGACTGCTTTCATTTACTAAGGAAGTCCACCATGTTAGCTTGAAAGACCACTACTCTACTTTCACCCAGTACATCACAAATTAGGGAAGCTTCCAGTTGTGTACTTCATGAAGTTAGATCCAGATGTCAGTCCAGTTATCAGGCCAACTTGAAAAGTTCCAATAGCCATGCAGGACAGAGTCAAAGCCAAGTTAGATAAGACGGTGGACAAGGTGTGTTTTGTGCAGTTGCAACTCCAACTGAATGGGTAGCTTCCATGGTGGTGGCTCATAAGAAGAGCTCAGATGACAATAGAATATATATTGACCCACAAGATTTGAACAAAGCACTGCAAAACTTCATCATCCAATGTACACAGTCAAAGAAGTTGCAGCCTTGATGCCAAATGCCACTGTTTTTTCTGTCTTAGATGCAAATAGTTCATTTTGTCAAATTCAGCTTGACACGAAATCATCATTGCTCACTACATTCAGTACTCCGTTTGGCAGATACAGATTTGTGAGTATGCTATTTGGGATAAATTCTGCAAGTGAAGTCTTTCAACGAGCAATGGAGCAAATTTTTTCTGGGTATCCTTGTGCTATTATAGTCAACAACATACTAATAGGAAGTCATGGTGAAGCTGAGCCTTCTAAACAAACAACCATTCTCAAGATGCCAGCTCCAGGCAATTTTCAAGCCCTGCAACATTTTCTTGGCATGGTTAACTATCTAGGCAAGTTCATTACAGACTTGAGTCAACTATCAGTGCCACTCAGAACTGACATGTAAATTGTATCATGGTCTTGGTTAGAGCAACACCAAAGAGCATTTGATGTCCTGAAACAGAGAATTACTAGTGCACCAACTCTCAGATACTATGATGTTCACAAGCCAGTTACTCTTTCATGTGATGCTTCAAAATTTGGATTTGATGCAGTTATTTTACAAGAGGGTAAACCTATTGCCTCTGCATTGAGAGCTCTTACTCAAACTGAAATGCAGTATGCTCAGATCGAGAAATAGCTTTTGGCAGTTGTGTTTGCATATTCAAAGTTCCATGATTATGTTGATGGTAGACCTATCCAGATCGAAACAGACCACCAACCTCTAGTCACTATCTTGAGAAAGTCTATGCATTCATCTCCAGCCAGACTGCAATGTATGATGCTGAGATTGAAAAAGTATACTTCAGTCTTGTCTCCAAGAAAGGCAAACTATTTTTCTTGCTGATACATTATCCAGATAACCCAGAAACACCACAGAACAGCAAAAGAATGAGAACTTTGATTTTCAAGTCATGGAAGTAAGAAATTTTTCTTCTACACATCTTGATGAGTTCTTAAGTTGAGAGATCATACAGCCACAGATCCAGTTTTACAAAGGCTCAACCACTTTATCAATCAAGGATGGCCATCAATGTAATGTAGTTTACCTCAAGAAGTGCAACCTTATTTTCCATACAGCAATTAGAGATTTTGTCTGCCAAAGGTTTCATTATGAAAGGGCCAAAAGTAATTGTTCCAAAGTCTTTGCAACAAGAGTACATTAGTATCTTGCATTGTGGTCACCCAGGAAATGACTCTACCAAAAGTAGGGCGAGAGAACTAGTATTCTGTGTTGCAAGATATTGAGAGAGCACTTTTATCTCATTCCATGTGTAATAGTGCAAAACCACATCAACAGAAGGAACTGCTTCAGCTAAACCAGATTCCTGTACTACCATGGTCGACAGTAGCCACCAACATCTTCAAGTGGAATGGTCAACATTATTTGGTGCAAGTAGACTCTTACTCTAATTGGTTTGAGAATGACAAATTTCCTAATCTAGCATCCAGTACTGTTATTACTAACAAGAAACATCATTTTGAAGTGCATGGTAGTTCACACAAAGTTATTTCTGACAATGGCACACAGTTTACAGGCCAACAGTTCAAAAGGTTTGTCAAAGAAAGGACTTTACTCATTTCACGAGTAGTCCTAAGTACTTGCAGTCAAATGTCTTGGCAAAACTTGCAGTTCAAATTGCAAAACAGTTACTAGAGAAGTCAAAATAAGATAATAGTGATGTTTTCCTGAATATCTTGAATCTCAGAAATGTTCCTTGTGATAAATATCTTGTTTCACCAGCTCAGAGACTTTTGTCAAGACAAACCAGAACCACATTACCAATCAGTAGTCAATTTTTGGTTCCATGTGTCAAGAACAACAGATCGGTAGAAGCCAATCTGCTGAAGAAACACCTAACCCAGAAGTCCTACTATGATAAAACCAGCAAACCACTCAATCCATTATGAGAAGAAGAACTGGTAAGGATGCAAACACCCAGAGGTTATGATCGGATTGGTATCATAAAGACTATTTGTCCAGAGCTGAGATCATATATTGTGAAATCACAAGGAGCACAGTTTAGGCAAAATCGGAAACATTTGAGACCAGTGTCTGAGCCTATACCACAGCGGGTTCCATTTATGTTTTCAAAGGGTCTTTTAAGCGAACGCCCTTTGATCGACATGTAAATGTCAAACTACGAAAAGTTTGAATGGCCAAGTAAGACAATTTTTCCTCAGGAGAAAAAAATCGCTTGGCCATTATCGGGAATTTGCCCTTTCCTCCACTGTAGTGCAATCTCGTAGTTGGTATATTTAGTTGGGGGTGGGGGGATGAAGCCCCCCTCTTCTTATGGTTTGATGGTTTGTTTTTTTATTGGGCAAGTGATTTTTTTTCCCTGGGAAAAATCGCTTACTTGGCCGTTCAATGTTTTCATAGTTCGACATTTACATGTCGATCAAAGGGCATTCGCTTAACAGACCCTTCGATGACATAATATAGATCTTACCACAGCACATAGCCTGTGAGAAAAAGTCTTTATCTCAGAGTGAGTAGTCTGGTGTTCCAATTCCTGAGGAAGTTCCAGAAAATATTCCCATTCCTGTGATGAATCCAGAAGTTCCTGATATGAGTTGTTCACTGAAAACTATCCCTGTTGCTAAATTTAGTCCAGATTTTTATGTTAAGAGATTTGGTTGTGTCTCTAAACCATGTAGCAGATACACAGCATTTTGAACATGAACACTGTGTTTGGTTTCTAATCTCTATAGCAATGCATGTCTAACTCTAATATTGTTTTTGCAAAGGACAATCTTTTTAAAAGGGAGGATGTAGATCAATGTATTTGTATGTACCTTTAAGAAGTTATCCAAGGGCTTGCACAAGTGTATAAATACTGAGCACGTGCAAGTCGGACTGCCATTTTGTTGTAAGCTGCTGAGATGTTAAGCAGATATGTATTTAAGGGCTGTCTGTTAACCAGTTCATTTATATTTTATGCTGCTGTTATCCATGTTGATGTGTTTCTATGTATTAAAGCATTTAAATGAAATACCCCACCTGCTTGTCATCTATGTTAGAGAGGGATGAGTGACAAAAGTCATAATAAAGAAAAGTAAAAAGGGGAAGAATCTAAGTATGGTATAGACAGACTATGAAAAAAGCATTTGACAGTATCCCACATTCATGGATAAAAGAGTGCCTAAAAATATATAAGATACACCCTATACTAATCAGTTAGATTACAGGAACCAATAAACGGTGGCAGACCACTTTACAGTTAAGTAATGATAAAGGACACATTATTATTCCAGGGATAACAATTCAAAGGGGGATATTCCAGGGTGACTGTCTGTCACCACTGCTATTTTGTCTTACCCTTAAGCAATTAAGTTGTCTAGTTAACAGACAAGTTCATGGCTGCAATTTGTCTCCCAGAAAGCAATAACGTGTAGAGACTTCTCATCGTCTTTTTGCAGATGATTTAAAACTCTACAGTTCATCAGATGAGGAACTGAAAACACAATTGCAAGTGGTCAAAACTTTTTCAAATGATATGAGTGTCATTTGGTCTTGATAAATGTGCAAAAGCAATATTTAAAGCAGGAAGGGTGCAGCACCAAGAAATTATCAGTTTGGGACAGGAATGTGATATAAAAGAACTTGAGCAATAGGGAGTGTATAAATATTTGGGAATTGATGAAGGATCAACAAGAAAACATGAACAAATGTGAATGAAACTTAATAAAAAATACTTTAGAAGACTTAAATTAATATTGAAAACAACTCTGATATCTCAGAATAAAGTCCTAGCTGTAAACCAGTTTGTTCTTCCTGTCCTAACTTAAAGTTTTGAAGTGACTGACTGGTCCCAAAAGTTGTTGGATAGGTTGGACAGGAAAACAAAAATGATGTTTCATGCTCACCAAATGATTTATAAAAATCAGTTAATTCCAAAATTATATATTTCCTGTTCTGAAGGAGGTATTGGCCTCCTCGAAATTGATTACATGTATAGATTTGTAGTTGTGGGACTGCATACATATCTGCTGACCTTGCACGACCCAAACAACATAGTGAAAGTTTTGAAACATGAGACGAATAAACCTAAAATAACTTCACTGCTTCATTTAGCAAAAGCATATCAAAGTCAAGAAGGAATGGAAATCAAACCAGAAGTAAATAAAAGTCAGGCAGCAACTGAATGTGCCAAAAAAAAGAAAGAATATAAGGTGAAGGATCAGATGAAAAGGCAAGAAATGTGGAAAATGCATAAATATAGTTGTAAAACTCTTGGAACAACGTCATGTTGATCAGGATCGAATGCAGGAATGGTTAAGGAGGGGTGAATTTAAACCAAAAGACAAAATGTTAATATTTGCAGCCCAAGATAGTGGACTATGTACATGTTACTTTGGAAAGTCCATTGAACATGTGTGGAGAAACAGACAAATGTAGGTTTTGTAAAACAGAATTGGAAACAATCGCACATCTTGATGCTGGTTATTATATACTAATAGCAGAATGGCAGAAGGGCTGTATACTGAAAGGCATAATGTGGCAAGACTGTTGCTTTGGGGATTATGCAAATATTATAATACTGAAGTAGCTGAAAAACACTGCATTGTAGAAACTGACAAAGTTTATATCAGATGGAATCATCCATTACCAACAGTTCAAAAAACAGATGTGAGAAAACCAGACATAGTAGTCCATAAAGAGAAGATAAAAGAAGCATTGATCATTGAAATTGTTACACCCAGTGACTACAGGGTCTTACATACAGAGAGATACAAAGTCATAAAATACCAGAATTTACAGGCAGAAATGAGGGCAATGTGGAAGAAAGATACACAGACAGTTCCAGTAATCGTAGGAGCGATGGGTCTTATAAAAAAGAATTTTCAGTCATACTTAGATATGTAACCAATACAGATAACTCCACACAAACTGCAGAAGGAGTCGCTAGTAGGCACATTGCAGGTGCTGTGAAGAGCACTTCTGGCTAACATGAAAGATTGAAACAATACTAATTTCATGAACTTTAATCATACTTTGACTGAGGAATGGGGGTCCATGCCCGTCATGGTATCAGAAACCCAAAAGACTTAATAGATATATATCTATATATCTATATGTATATATATATATATATATATATATATATATATATATATATATATATATATATATATATATATATATATATATATATATATATATATATATATATATATATATCTATATATATATATATATATATATATATATATATATCTATATATAAATCTTCACTTAAACAACTCCTCACATAACCGATAATTTACCCAGGAAAAGGAGGCACTTGGCCCACACACAAAAAATGCACACTGAAGTATTCCTAAACTATGCCCCCCAACACCTTTCCTAACTAATTCTACCAACTCTGAAATTGTACTATAGTGGGGAAAAGGGCAAACTTCCAAATGTTGGCCAACTGCCTGCTTTCCCTGGGTAAATTGTCAGTTATGTGAGGAGTCGTTTAAATGACGATTCGGTGTTATTGTCTCAGTCTTCTCATTTTTGGGGAAGTTCATTTTCATTTACTTGAAGTAGACCCATATATATATATATGTATATATATATATATATATATATATATATATATATATATATATATGGATCTAGGATGTTTGCTCGAGTGAGCAAACGACCGAAACCCAAACGGTCGGGCATATTTACGCGAAAGTGCTTTTCACTGAAGAAGCACTTTCTCGTAAGTATGCCTGTTGCCGAGGCTGTACTGAGGTGCGGGTAAGGGAAATTTCCCTTTTCCCAAATATAGTGCGGTCTCGTAGGGAGAATATTAAAGTAGGGGGGTGTGGGGGGCACAGTCCCCTACATGACGGTTTCAGGGGGGAGTCAAGCCCCCCTGCTAAAATGTAAATGTAGTGTTTTTTTTTTTGTAACATGCTTTAACAAAATCGCTTATTCGATAAAAGCGCTTTCATTAAAGTGTGTTCGGTTATTATGGATTTGGAAGTTTGCTCACTCAAGCAAAAGTTCTAGATCCATATATATATATATATATATATATATATATATATATATGTTTATATATATATATATATATATATATGTTTATATATATATATTACTAGCTATATTACATAGATATAGTAATGACTTTATTCATCTTGTAGCATGAAACCAGCCAGAAGGCAAGTTCTGTTGACTATAATACTCAAATTAATTTACAGGAATGATGTAAAATATGATATTCTTTAGTCCATCTGAATGGCAAATAAATACATCAGGAAATGTAAACACTTTCATATTTCAATTTTCTAATATGTTCTCATACCACTCTTTATTTTTCAAACACTCCAATATTTACAGAGAGAAATCATGGATCACATGAGTACTCTCAACTCTGCTAGAAATTAAAACAAAGAGAAATCATTCTCATCATACTTGAGATGGGTTTCTAAAATACATAGTAACATCTCCAGGAGAGAGAGAGTGTAGAAATCAGTTCATTTTCAGCCTCAAAAGTCTCCTCCTAAATCATTCAAAGATTTTAGCAGGTTCGGCCAGCACTAATCATTTCTACTCTGTTTGCAGCTAGTTCCACCTTGGTTTCTTTGGACAGCCCCCCCCCCCCACATTCTTGTATTTGCTTTAAGGTATTATGGCCAACTGTATGCCACATGACACACACCCCAGTAATGAACCATTGATTCAAGTCCCCATGAAAGGTTATATACCTGGCACAAACTACTGACATTAAGGTAGCAGCAATCCTAGTGATGGGTATGGAAGGCTAGTGCCCAATGAGCAAGCTTAGAATCCACTACAGAGGGACACAGTCTGTGACCAAGTTAAGGGCTTTTACAAAAAAATAATTTAACATTTCATGGTCCCATTTGTTCAGTAAACATTCCCTTTCAGCTGTTGAATAATGCTGCACAGTGTTACTGAGACAATGGCTAATGCATTCATCCACATCTATGTTTTGTGACAGGACTGCCCTGAGTTCAACTTCTGAAACATCAGTAAAGACAATAAATGGTATGTAGAAGTCAAGAGATATTATGATGTGATCTAAAAACAACACATCCTTCGGTTTCTGAAAAGTTTGTTCTGTGGCATCTGTCCATTTGTTGTTCATTGGTGCCTATACTGAGTCACTTCAGTCAAGGGACAGGGTAAAGAGGCAGTGTGGGACAGACTCGCAGTAGTAGTCTGCCAAGTCAGGAATGCATTAACTCATTACAGCTGAATGTTCCTCCATGCATTTCTGCAGTTACCTCCTGCTGCACCTTTAGGTGTCAAATATTGCTTGTTCATATTTCCATTAATAATTCCAAAACCATGCTACATACAAGGTATCAGAATATTTTATCTTGAAGGATACATGATGGCAAACACAATTGTATTGATATTTGACCTCTGTCAATGAGTTTTTATTAGAAATATAAGGTGATATCTTCATTTTTTAAAGTCTCAAGCCACACCCACTGGGAGTTAAATGTGTACACGCTCAAAAGAGCTGTACTGGAGGGAACGAGTTAACCTGACTCTTTGTATAACATCTGGGGCTGTTCTTTTCTGCTGCTATCTTTTCAGCCTGAATCTTTACATTTTCGTTGAATATTATGTATCTCAAACAGTTGGCTTCTACTGTGACTGTCTTGTACTTTGTTTGAGTTGCTTTAAGTTTAGTGTGGCACAGGAATTACAAAATGGTTTGGAATTTCTAGAGAAGACTTTCAAAATCCTTAATGAAAATAACCACATTATCTAAACAAACTGCTAAAGACCTTGTACGGAATCTAAACACCCTGGCCACGAACCACTGGAGCATCTTTTGTGTAGAGCAAATACCGTGACACTAATGTGGATCAGTCCATTTGGAAAGGAAAGCACAATATTCCCTTTTATTTCTGGGGATAGTGGAATTTGCTAGTAGCATCATACCTCTCAAAACTCAAAGCACTAGAAATCTGGACAAAGACAAAAATAATGGGGGATAGAAAGGCCAAAAATACGGACAATTTGTAAATATTTTGCTGTTATAAACTTAAAAAGATGGTATACTCAAAGATTTTGCATTAGCATGCACTTTCTGATGGATGTGAAGTCTGAAACTGAAATGTCTGCCATTATTTAGTTGCATTAATCCTCAATGATTTGCCAGAAAAAAACACTAATTTTATGAGTGCCAGACCAAAAATAAGAGGCACAAATCTGAACATTCTGTGAAAATCTGGACAGCTGAGAGGCATGAGTAGCATTTAGTTAAGCCAAGAGTTATCTAGGCTTCATCTACTCAGGCATATAATGAGCAGACTTTGAAGTGTTGTTTTGGTTTCAAAAGTCATAATAAAATAAGATAACTCTATCAAACTTTGGAACCAGTGCAATGAGTTACTCCATTCATGTGATTGCTTTATAACCTATGTGAGATTATTTGCTGTATCTTTTCCTTAATTACCAAGGCAAGTGCTGAAATTATGGTATACAATCTGTTTTTTAAATAAAAATTTTCACCAGACACAATTTCAGTGTTGTGCCAGCTTAAAATTTGTTATGCCAGGCCACTCTGAAAATGTATCTCTATTCATCAGTACTCCTTAGCCTCTTGTTTCTGGGACACTGATAATGTCTCAATTATTTTGAATTCAGGACACATTGTTGGCACTTTAACTTCTTCAGCAAATTTACTACAAATATATTATTTCCAATGTTTCAGCCCATTTATGTATTATATTTGCTGTGATGGTCCTTTCCTCTTTACAAGGAATTTGTTCTCAGAGTAGACACCGCCACAAGTACTGTTTCCTGTTTTGAAATCCTTAAGCCATCTGCTTCTATTGTACATTCTTTACTGGGTCTACTGAGCTCTTTCCGTATATTCTTTTACTATAGGCATTATTATTTTTTAACCACTACTATAAGACTGCAATTTAAAATTATGTAAAACGACTACTTTCCTTTTCTTTAGTTTCCTTTGTTCTAGCAAGCCTCATGGGGGTTCTGTAAAACAGCAGTTCAAAGAAAGTGAATCCAGCTAAGGCAAGGGGTACTTTTCTCATAGTATGGTGGAGCATGGGAGTAAATGGTCATTTTTTTCCATCCTGTTCTATATCTTTCCGTAATATATATCATACGTCAAACTAAAGGTGTGAGAACTAAGGAGGTGGTGTATCAATATTCATAAAAGACAAATACACCTCAAGACTGATTATACAGAGCAACTCCCATGAATTACTCCAGGTGCAGTTAACTGTTGGTACGACCCCTCTTCAAATCATTGCCAGGTATAGGACTCCCTCCATGAACCACTCAGCATACCTGTTTCTACTTGAATCAATCAAGATACAACTGAACACCCTGGTTTTGGGTGACTTTAATTACACGTCCATTGACTGGGTTAATTATACACGTACTAACTCTCTCACCCAAAGGTTCCTGGACTTTGTTAACTCCAATGCCCTGAACCAGCTGGGTGACACCCCCACAAGGGACTCAAACATTCTTGCTCTGGTGCTCACCAACATGCGTGAACATTGTACCACCCCAAGTGTGCTGCCTTCCCTGTTGAGGTCTGACCGCAAATCAGTCTCTTTGGAGGTAACAGTAACACCAGAAACCCCCCCCAGCAGCAACTAGTCTGAAAAACTTCACCAAGGCTAACTATGACCTCTTACGTGACAACATAAACAGCTTAATGCCCCTCTCCCCACTGATGGAGAGGCTACTTATGCTAGGATATGCACTAATGCTTTATATGAGCATCGATACAATTGCATTAACTCTGCTGTATCTGATAGGATCAAAGCAAATATTCAAGGAAAAACAAACCCACCTGGTGGGCACCAGCCATTAACAGACTATACAATAAGAGGAAAAAATTGCTGTCTAAGAACAGGAAGTTATGATCTCAAACCTGGAAGCACTTCCTTCTCAACTTAAATAGGCAAATAAGACATCTTGTAAAGATCTCTAAAGCTACTTATGAATCCAAATTAGCATCCTTAGCTAAGCAAAACCATAAGGCATTCTTTAGCTACATCCAACCTTAAAGGAAAAACTACATATACAGAACCAGTGGATATAGCCAACCTGCTGGCTGACAGGTTTAGTGCAAGGTTCACTCCCCTGTGCCTGCCACATATAACACAAAACATCCCTACCACCTGTTCCCCACCTAGTATCTCCAATGAGAAAGTCTTAAATGTCCTCTCCAAAGCTTAAAACATAGCCTCAGTGGGAACAGACAACATCCCTGGCTGCATTCTCAATGGCTTAAAACAGAAATTAGCAACACCACTGGGTACCTTCTTCAACCACAGCCTTAGCATGGGTTTTGTTCCTTCTGAATGGAGAACAGCTACTGTCACCCCTTTGCATAAGGGGTGATTCCATAGACTCTATGAACTATAGAACCATAAGCCTAACCAGCCTTATCTACAAAGCCATGGAGCATATCATCATGGACCTTATAAACAAAGATAGATGTAATCTACAAACACTAGACCCTACCCAGTTTGGCTTCATCAAAGGAAGATTGTGCCTGTTGAACTTGGTGGACTTCTTCAAGACAGTCACCAAAGCCCTTGACTAAGGTAAAACTGTGCATACACCCTGCTTGAACTTAGCCAAGGCCTTTGATACCATCCCCACTCAGGCATTATTGATAAACTCACCCAGCTGGGTATCAACCCATATATTGTCAGGTGGTTTGCAAACTGGATCACAAATAGGACTCATACAGTCAAAATAGGAGAGTCTACCTCCAGCAGACCAGTAACTAGTGGTGTACCACAGGGCTCTATTCTGGCTCTGCTACTGTTCAGAATATACTTCTCCAAAGTACAGGCAAAAAAGATAAAGGCCTGTGGCTGATCTAGTTTATCAATGACTGCAAACTAGGACTGGTCATTCATTCCCCTAACGATGTCAATATCCTGTATGATAAGAACTGTTACATACAGTGCATAGACAAGCTATGCTTCCTCAGATAATGATTACAAATGCCAAAGTAATGCTTACATATACAAACAGAAAGCATCATCGGATCGTTAACACAATTAAATAACCAATTAGGTGGTATCCAAGGTTACAATTAAAAACACTCACAGAATTAGAACTTCTAACTTAAAATCCTTAAATGTACAAAATATATATTTAGCTTTATAAAAATCATAAATTAAAAACATAAACCAACATGACTGCATAGCTGAAGAACAATGTATAAACAAGTTCAGTTGCTATCATTATAAACTGCATTCTGGAGATATAATGACATTTCATTCTTGTTCAAAACAGTTGTGAACCAACATAGTTAACTTGCATAGCATATAAATGGTTAGAGACCTGGACTCAATGCAGGTGGATAGCAGACATTCCATTGATCACCATGTCCCCACAGTAGTAAGAAGGGCATTCTATGCTGCTCACCTCATAAGTAATGGCATTGCCTTACACAGATACAAATAATTATGAATATAGTTATAGTGATGGTATATCTATAACTGAGGTCATGCATATTAGCCTGTAAAGAAAGGGGTGGAGAAAAACCGAAACCCCTTGGTATGTACTTCTTTAAGCACCTGCAGCAATTGCAGAGACCACAAAGGTTTCTTACAAAGAAAATTCAAGGTCTCCAACATGTGTCATATGCAGACAGACTGACATCACTGTCTGTTTACTCTGTGCCATACAGACTGCTTAGCGGCAACCTGTGCCTTGCATGTAAGCCAATATCTGACCCTTCCTTAATGGAAATGCTATACATTCGCAAGTCAAACGGTACATGTGTCACATGCTCAAGGGACCTTAACCTGGTATGTGACTTCAATAGAACTTGCTGAAGGGGCAGATTTATCTTGTAGAGATTACCTCATCTCTGGAACAGACTTCCAAGCCATGTTAAGCAGATTCACAGTGTCCTCAAGAAAGGAGAACATGGATGACAGGCTGCATGCCATGGCAGGGCTAGCCACTCAGTGGCATAAAATATGGTCCAGGTGATTCGGTCATGTTGAGTAATGTCACAAAATGGGTATGGGTATTTGCCATTGAGGACCTGCCGCTACCCAACCTATGCCAGGGACCCATGCTAACAATTGGACAGTACCACTATTGGTCCATGTATGCCCCGTTTCAATTAGCTACTGGCTAGCGTCGACTTGCCTTACCTGAGATATCTCTGTTGAGTGAAAGGAACATGAATACTTAGGCCAGTGTACGTTTACTGACAGGATGCAGCAAATGTAAGGATGAGGATGGATTTATTATCTGTCCAGGAGACAAAATGAAAAGGTAATACAGCAAAGCTACTTGACTTGGGTCTATAGTCTACTGCTCAGGAGGACAGGCTAGAAATGGTGTGGGAAATGGTTTCAGAAGATAGCGAGGGATGTCATCAGAATTAGTGACAGACTCATAGAAATTAGACACCAGTGTAATAATAGGACAATATCCATAATCTCAGCCTATACTCTACAGCAAGGTTGTGAGGAAAATGGTGCATACAGACAGCAGTTTTGGGACCTACTGGATAATTCAAGACAACATGAATTGGTGTTGATAATGTGTGACCTGAATGCACATGTTGGTACAGACAGAACAGGATATGAGGACTGTCTGGGTGACATGGGCAGCGCAACAGTATAAATAACAATAGGCCATTCTAGACTTCTGTCTGGCATATGTGTTGATGGTAACCAACACATGGTTCAGCAAAACAGACAGTCACGTGATCATATACAAGAGTGGCCAACATGCAACTCAGGTAGACTTCCTCCTAGTAAGTAAATGCAAAGTCATCCTAAGTAAAACAGATAGTCAACAGTATAAGCCACTTTTTGCCACAATCAGCTACAAGCATTGATCAGAAAGTAACAGGCATCAGAGGCACTCTACCAGCTTCTGAAGAGTGATTTGGTAAATGGCACAAAGAAACTATATCAGGCTGCAAGGCAGAGAGAGAAAGATAAAGAAGACAAGACACCCTTCATAAGGGATGCCAGCACCAGCTGTTAACCAGTCCACAGGGCATCAAAGGCAGATAGAATGAGTATTTCTAACAGCTTCTGAATGAAGAAAACCCAACAGAAGCTGCACTGCCCCAGAGAGAGTTTTCATTGAAAGAAGAATAGGAGCCCACCCTAGAAGAAGTAAGAAGAGCACCTAGAAAAAAAATTAATTCAGAGAAGACAGGAGGCTCAGGTGAGGGCATGGAAAATGTGATAAAGATGTTAGGTGAGATGGGGAGAAATGGCTCCTAGGGTACTCAAAGCAGTATGGAGAGAAAGGTGTAACACAGATGACTGGAGAATAAACATAATAATGCCAATGTTCAAGAATAAAGGGGACATTCACAACTGTGGGCAGTGCAGAAGTATCAAATTCCTGTCACACTGTATGAAAAGTCTGGAGAGGGTAACTGATAAATGAATACACAGAGTAGAAGAAAGTAACATGGAAGATTTGCAGTCCAGATTCAGGTCAGGATGCAGCACCACCAGCCTGATGCTTGCTGTGAGACAGGAAGTTCAGAAGAAGCTAGAGATGAGGAAAGAGTCCTCAACTTGGAAAAGCATATGACAAGGTCCCAGGAAAGCTGATTTGGGCAGTCCTGCAATGGTTGCGGAAACATTGGTAGAATTAGTGTGGGCTACGTACAAGGACCCACTGACTCATGTTCAAACTGTGTTTGGTCTTACAGAGAGGTTCCCAGTAGGAGTGGGTGTGCATCAGGGTTCAGCTCTGAGCCTGTTGCTGCTCATACTGGTGATGGACTACATTAATAAACAGGTTGGATCTTGACAGATCAGCAGAGTTTCTGTATGTAGATGATGTGGCATTACAGGTCAACCTCAGCAAATGATAGGGAAATGGAATGCAAATCTGAAGGCATATGAGATGAAACTAAGTACAGTAACACAGCTGTAATGGAAGCAACTGAGAAAATCAGAAGAAGCTGAGAATTGAGACAGAAGAGGAAAATAGTGGAAAAGGTTAACAGCATCAAGTATTTGGAAGGGGTGGATAAGGAGAAGGGAAATATGAATAAGGAGATCAAAAATAGAATCACAAGGGTTATAGCCAACTGACACAGAGTGTCAGGGGTCATGCATGACACAAGGCCAAAGAAGGTGAAAGTTAAGTGTACAAAACAGTGGTACAACTAGCACTACTGTATGGTACAGAACCTGGGCAGTAAAGGCAGAGCAACTGAGGAAGCTGGAGTTGATACAGATGAAGTGCCTGATATGGGTGGTAGGAAAAGATGAAGAAATGGGGACATAACAGCAGAAGTCATAGTAGCTCCAATTGCAATTAGGGTCAAAAAGAACAGTTTATAGTAGTGTGGGTACATGTGTTGAAAAGCACAAGACAATCTAGTGAAGAACATT
This sequence comes from Protopterus annectens, assembly GCF_019279795.1. Taxonomy (NCBI): domain Eukaryota; kingdom Metazoa; phylum Chordata; order Ceratodontiformes; family Protopteridae; genus Protopterus; species Protopterus annectens. The sequence continues at coordinate 171,610,160 of NC_056736.1, forward strand.
TTGGACAGCCGGGAAGAATGCAATGGAAAAAGGGGGCATCCAGTAAACAGGTGGATGGATTGTGTGAGAAATGACCTGTGACAGTTAGGCATGAATGTTGAAAAATGTAGGAGAGTGGCTTTGATTAGCAGGAGATGGCAACAGTTGTACACATAAAGAGGTAGAGGGACAGAGAAAAAGAGATAGAGAGATAGTGAGAGATGGATAGATAGATAGATAGATAGATAGATAGATAGATAGATAGATAGATAGATAGATAGATAGATAGATAGATATAGATATGCACTTACTCGAATTTGAGCACCAGAAAAACAAACTGATCATGTAACCTTTGTAAAACAAGGATCCCATATGAGCAACATCAAGATTGCATGAGCAGATACAGACAATACATACAAGATAATACACAGAACATATTATACAAATAGAGGTGGCAAAATATCTAAAATATTTATAATTGTAATTAAAAAGCTATTTGCGTAATTGAACATGAATCAATGCAATGTGTTAGATGTAATTATATGTTATCCTTTCAGCTGAAAGGCTGCATGTACAGCATCACCTTTCAACCTGGAAACATCAAAAATCTGGACAAAGCCCATGAAAAATAGGTACAAATCTGTATGCTAATTAACATAAACATTTGCATGTGTAATTATGCGGTCCCACCCACTCCAATGGAATTCTGGGATGCCAACTTTTAAATGCAAAGTGAAGAACAGACAACCACAATATGATCATGAAACACAAAATAAAAGCAATAGTATTTTATGTATATTAATATTTTAACTTGTGCAAATTTGCAAAACTAAAATACAATATTATTTTAGAAAAATAACACTGAACAATCACAATGACATTTGAACTTGTATAAAACTAAAACCTAAAATAAAGTTCTCTTTATATAAATAAAAATAAAATGCACTCTGTCTTGTACACTACTAACTAACTTGTCTACTTACTTAATTACTGCTACTGGTACTAGTACTAACTACACACATAAAACAAACATTCTAACAACAAGTAGTGGTGCTGTGCTCTGGTGGTGTGTGGTGGTGGTGTGTAAAATTTAAATAAATCAAAATGAAATAAGAATAAGATTAACTTGTATGCAATAAAACTTAAATAAATACAAAATGACAGTTGACAAATGAAATTTTTACCTGTTAACTAAACTAAACGAAGAAAAAGACCTCTGGTTTTCCACCACAGCAAAAATCCATCACAACAGAGTCCTGTGTCAAACAGCAAGCAATTTTAATGCTGTTTTTACTTTTTTCATTTAAATTGCTTGCTGTTTGACACAGGACTCTATCGTGTTGGATTTTTGCTGTGGTGGAATACCAGAGGTCTTTTTCTTCGTTTGCTTTACTTTTCCACTGGTAAACCTTCAACAAGTGTAAGATAGTTTTTTCCTTTAATTGTTAACTAAACTAAGTAAATACAAAGTTATCTCAGTCACAGGCTAGGTCACACACACATACACACACACACACGCACACACACGCACACACACACACACACACACACACACACACACACACACACACACACACACACACACACACACACACACACAGACTTAAAATGAAATAAAAATAGCAGCAAGCAACCAATTCAAAATAAATAACCCCACAGCCACACAGAGTCACAGACTTAAAATGAAATAAAATAGCAACCAAATTCAAAATAAATAAACACACACTTAAAATGAAATAAAAATAGCAACCAAATAAATAACGCCACAGGCACAGTAGCACATTGTATGGTCAGATAATGATATGAAAGATTAAACAACGACACTTGTTTTGTTTAGGCAGCAGCTTCATATCCACTTCCAGTGGTTACATGTTTGTAAACAAAAACAATACATCTGCAAATACAACCACAGCCAGTCAGCCATACAATATATCCATTCCATCCATCTCCCTAGTCCCTCCCTACTCCAGTCCTGACTTGTTCATACCTCTCTTAGTCTCAACTATACAGATTTTCACAAAATGTCCAGAATGATTTTGACTCATACTTTTGGTCTGACTCTGTTCCTCATAAAATTTGTAGTTTTCTGAAATTCACTAAATAATGCTAAACAATGACAGACAATTGGAGTCTTAGACTTTATATATCCTTCAAATACATATAATATATATAATAATGCAAATCCTGTTATTCTACTAACTTTCTAAGTTTATCTTCCCATTTTTTCTGGCTTTGTCCATATTTCCTGCACTGAAAGGAATGAGTGAACGTATAAAAAGGTGTAATATATTACCATACATATGTATTATTAAGTCAAAAGCAAAGTGACACTGACACACAACAGCACAGGCATGGATGTGATAATAATTTTGGCAGGAGTTTGCCTTGTCAAAATTGCCACCCACCCAGCCACAGCACCCACTTATTGCCAAGTTACTATTAAATTAAGAGAGCGGCAGAGCAGTCGGCAGAATAAGAAGTGAAGAGTAATGATGTGGAGTGGTACTGTGGTAGTACTATGATCCGCAGTGCAGACTGCAATCAATGAACACAATGCATGTTGTTTTTGTTAAAACAAACAGCACCACACATTCTGCTTGCCTCACGGCCACTATAACCAGCCTGCCCTGAGCCTGAGCCCAGTGTGCCTGCCTTTTAAAGAGTAGTTCAGTTGAATGACTCACTCAACTCCTCTCCTGGGCCAGCTAAATGCTTGCTTTCATGGGGCACAGGCTCATCACAGCATGGCCGGGTCTGGGAGGGACTGGGTCTGGATCCTGGGAATGGGCTGGGCTTGGGGACTCGGCGGAGTTCACTTTTCACTTCTCTTGTTGTGAGTGACTGACTGTTTAGTGTACTGACGGTGTCTCTCTGCTGTGTTAGTAGTACTGAGTGTGTGATTGTTTGAGAGTAAGTGAGTGTGTGTAAATGTAAAGTACTGTGTTATGTTGTCTTGCCAGCACGGGGAGTCATTAACGGGGACTGGGTGGGTGGATTTATGTATTTGACTGAATAGTAGACAAAGTGGAGTGAATGATATTTTGTGTGTACGATTGAGACTGAGTGAATGTGAGATTATGTCTGGAATGGATGAATGATGACTGTTGAATGAATGTTATGATTGACTTAACTAACTTGAGTTTAATGTGTTGTTGCGTGTGTTTGTTAGAAGTGTGTGTTTGCGTATGTGACTGACTGATTGATTCATGATGTGTTTTGTGTTGTGACTTGTGGTTTTGTGTGGGACTTAAAGTTCAGTTCACTTAGTTCATTCACTTAAATTGACTTGTCTTAGTTGAACTAAAGACTTGAAGTTGACTTCGTCAATGAATGAAGTACAAACAAACACATTAGCAGCTGTAGTTGTTTTTCTTAGCTAGCAGCACAACACGTAGCTGCAGACACAGTCTAGACTCTTTAGCGGAAGTGGACTAGTGCTTCCTCCTCACTTCCTCAGTATTCAGCTGAAATCCGACAGGCTGGCAGGCTGCTCACGTAGCTGACGTCACCATGCATGCCTCCGCGCGATGAAGTCAGTCTCAAAAAAGATGGAAAAAAAAGAAAAGAAACATGTCTGGAAAATCGGAAATTAATTGGTGCCACTTGGGAATCATGGTACCCCATAAATTGAACCCCAAAAATCAGTAACAACCAAGAAATTCGGGATGGTTGGGAGGTATGAGCCTCATTCTGAAGAAGTTTTTTTTTTTGTCTTGAATCCCTCCAGTGATGCTTCAGATATTATCTCAAATGGAAAACAATTTCAGGTAGCTGGGCAACGTACCAATTTTTTTTTTTTTGTACTGGTGATCCAAAACAAGATCTGACCAATGAAATACTGCTAGGGGTGTATGCTGAACATTTTACAGTATCTTATGTAAAGAGTAGTCTTTATGGAAGGGCATTGACCTAGAAGTATAATGTGAGTAGCTCTGTGAGCCTACTATGCACAGTGTGCCATTAAAAGCCCTTTTAAGGTTTTAGTGATGTTTATTATTGCATGTAAACAAAAGGGTCAAAAGGTCACCCAAAGAAATCATTCAGTAAAAACTTCAAGAAAAACCCACTGTGTGATACCTTAAACCTAATGTAATAGAGACCCATGGAATATATACAAATGATCCTTTAAGGACACCACTTGTTTCAGCTACATGGCTTCTGAATGCTCATTACTTTTTAAGTCTTTATGGATACATTCAGGACAATAAAGCCAAACTCTCTAGCTGTGACATGCACGTTTCAGCCTTTTTAGTGATCTCATCAGCACAGCATAAGTGAATTGTTTGGCTACAGTTTATCAACACAGAGGTTTTAAACACAGCTGATCCCCAAGGTCCCTGCAAATATCTAAACTAACAACCAAACCAAAGAGTAAAAAGGTCACATAGACAAACCATTTGTTAAAAAGTGTGTGTGTGTGTGTGTGTGTGTGTGTGTGTGTGTGTGTGTGTATATATATATATATATATATATATATATATATATATATATATATATATATATATATATATGTATATATATGGGTCTACTACCATAGATTGAAATTACACTATTTTGAAATACGATAATAGTGTCCCACTATCGCAAAAGTGCACTTCAACGAAAGTGCACTTTTGTGCAAAAGTCACTAGAATGAACAAAGGGTTAGGGCTTGCGTAATGGATAGCTAGTAGGGCTATCCACTATCCTTAACCCAAGCCCTATGCCTAAGGTCCTTGACTACCGCACCACAATGCAGGAAATTGTATTTCCTCCACTGAGCAGTTATTATGGACCTATTTCCTGTACTGTGGTGCGATAGTCACGGACCTTAGGGTTAGGGCTTGGGTTAAGGATAGTGGATAGCCCTACTAGCTATCCACTATACTTAACCCAAGCCCTAACCCTAAGGTCCATCACCACTGCACCACAGTGCAAGAAATATCCCGTTCAACTTAGTGACTTTCGCAAAAGTGCACTTTCGTTGAAGTGTACTTTCTCGTTAGTGGGACACTACTGTCGTATTTTGAAATAGTGTAATTTCGATCTGCAGTAACAGACTCATATATATATATATATATATATATATATATATATATATATATATATATACATACATACATATCTGTTTCAGTCTGTCATGTGTGTTTGTTTCTTTCATTCTGCCATATATAATATTCTGTGTGTTTCCAATACTCATTCTGTTGGATACATGCTGCATCATAAAAGTGTGTATGTGTCAGTATGTTTGTGTGAATTGTGTGTGTGTGTGTGTGTGTGTGTGTGTGTGTGTGTGTGTGTGTGTGTGAGAGAGACAGGCTGTTTTGTTTGATGGTATGATACAGAAAGGGATATTGTAAGCTAAGGTGTAGGTTTAGTCCCTGTAGTAGGGTTAGGGTTTGGGTTACTGCCACTAATCAGAAAAATTAGAGGCTAATGTTATAGAGGGTTTCATTGTAAAGATCATAAAAAAATTACTTTTCTTTTCCCATTTTTAGTGTGTTCAGTATTTTCAATGTCCAGTAGTGTGATTCATCACTGCACTGTGTTGGATACTCTCTCTCTCTCTCTCTCTCTCTCTATATATATATATATATATATATATATATATATATAAGAACTAGAAAAACAATGAGCACTTTCATTCTTTTTTATTCGAACTTCATCAGAAATCTTTCACTCCCTCATATTTGAATACTGAAAGATTTCTGATGAATTTCGAATAATAAAGAACAAAAGTGTTCAAATCAGAAATTTGTTTTTATAGTTCTTTTTACTTCCTTTGTTAGAGTTTTTTTATTTTACATATATATGTATGTGTGTGTGTTTGTGTGTGTGTGTGTGTGTGTGTGTGTATGTATGTATATATATATATATATATATATATATATATATATATATATATATATATATATATATATAAACAGTTTGAAAGATAATTCAATGGACAAAATGACAATGGAAGGAAATGACTGCTTCTATAATATCATGCTTCCTTTTGCACAAAATGGAGGATTTTTAAATATCCATCATACTAAATGTCTACCTTGTGTTAGATTCCTTTCAATATAGCATCATCTTGACTTAGTTTTTAGAGTAAATTAATCTTTTATTTTGTAGCAGACACTTATGGATTTAAGGCCATACCAAATGGAGGCATGTTTTAATAAAATACACTCTTTCTGCTGTTGACTGCTGTACAATGGATCTACTTTAGAAGATCGAATTACTAAATAACCAAAATGTATATGATCGAGATGAGAAGATGGTAATGTTAAAACACAAAAATGTAGATTGTGAAACTACAAACAACAAAAAATGCAACTGCACAACATGTCTGACACCAGCTGGAAGTACTGAATGGAGATTGAGGACAGAAACAAAAATCAGGTACTACATTTGAACACTTAATTGAAATTAAAAATGTACCTTTCAATGCTTGTTAATAGAGTTCAGGATACAGTGAGGATCGGGAAGCTTACCCTTTTCTTCACTGTAGCACAATGTCAGAGTTGGTATATATATTTTGCAGGGGGTGAGGGGGTTGCAAGATGGGCTTGCCCCCTATAAAAACATTGAAAATGTATATTTATTTATTAAATTATGTATTTAAGTGCCGTTGCTCATTTTTGTTTGTTTTTGTGATCTACATTCAAAAGGTCCAGCTGGTGTCTGACATGCGCAGTTGCATTTCATTGTCTGTAGTTTTGACAATGTACATTTTCTCTGTTTTAACATTACGATCTTCTCATCTCGAACATATACATTTTGGTGATTTGGTAATTTGATCTACTAAAGTAAATCCGTATAATACATACGTACCCACTCTCACATACAGACCACACATACACACACACACACATATAGACAGAAAGACAAGGAGACATAAACACATGCAAACATAAATATTACCTTTCTTTGTGGTAATGCCATTTCACAATTTATCGACATTACATCACATTCTGCAAGAATAAATATGTGAAGAAATATATTTGACAGGATTTATCAATATACATGACTTTAGCTATGATATATAATAATATATAACAAATAAGATGTTTATAGTAAAAGTAAAAAATTGCTTTCAAACTTTTTAACATTTTTAACCCAACAAGAATTCAAAATGAAATTCATTTGAGTTCTTTGCTAAATGGCCATATATAATTGGCTTCTTTTTCTTCACATTTTTTCCCTTATCCTTTTGAATGTGTAAATAATTGTAACCTAAGAAAATTGTGATCATTTAAATGGTTTGCTTTGTTTTTCCTTGTCTGCTTAGTTTTTTTTTTTACTAGTATTCCTGCAGGCTCCATCTGATTTTTTAAGACTCTAATTTACTTGCTAAGTGTCTTAAAATAGCGCTGTTAAACTTGAAGCACAGCAACAGCTCTTCAAGTAAAGTTTTAGTTTTATTGTGGCTCTGTATTTTACTGCTTTACAAAACCAGTTATTTGTCTCTTTCGAAATGGCAAACAATTCTTGCTTGATGTTTTCCTTCTTATTTCCAGACCATTAAAGAATGTTGACATGGGTTTTGTTTTTCTGTGTCCTATTGCAATTGCAAGCCATCATTTTTTACATAAAAAAATTTCTGCTGTTTTTATTTTTTTCTGATAAGGCATATAATGGATTTCATAACTGCTTAAGCATTGCACTTCAAAGGACAAATGTATGGGAAATTACTTCATTAGCTGTATAAGCTGGTATATCAGAAGTATCAGTTTCAGGTCACTTACTAGTAACTGCACTTCTAAATGAACTGCCATCTGTTATTTCATGTTTTAATGTCATCCCTCATGTCACCCTTATTTTTTTCAAAAGAAAATATACGTCTTTTATGCAATAGATGATAGTCTCCGACTCCTATAATTAACAGCTTTAGCATGACATATGGTTTAGACGCTTACCTGATGGAAAAGATAAGGGCACATATGTCTGTCATAAAGCACAACTAATTAAACTGAAGATAAACACTACTGAAAATGCGTAATAGGAAAGATTGTATTCTTTATTCTTTAGCATTTTGATATGTATCTTGATGCTACATTAATATTTGCTAAAATGATTAATCGACACACTTTATTTGCTTCACTCTAGATTAGGTCTGCCATGTATGAAATTTATTAAAGAGTATATCTGATTAGTTGTTAGCAGTTTTTGATGAATTACTTTTGGAAATGCACTGTGTACATAGAATTTTGTCCTCACATAAGTAACGCTTGTGTGGACAGGATAAAAAGGACAGGATAAAGTGATAAAGAGATAAAGGAAAGGTTTGCTGCTTGATATTAATGTGTGTAAGTGCTATCAATGTTCTTTTGATAAAGGGCGACTGTTTGGTTAAAGGGTTTATTGTGGTAATTTACTTCCTAGAATACAATGCTTAGCTCCAAACCATTTAAAATAAAATGTACATATTGCAGAGCATGTAAATAATCAAAGATGCACTGATTAATAAACAAAGCCAGCTTTCATTAGTATGGTGAAATACAGTTTAGATCAAATTGCATGTTCTTGTTAAAAGTCGTTTAGAAAAAAAGAACATGGGCTAATTTGCTGGACCTTGAAAATGAAATTTGGCTTGCTGTCTTGATATGATGCAAGTTTTACAACATGCTGTTCAACTTATGAGTGTTTATTTTTTATTATTTTGCAATGATAACAGATTCAATGTTTTCATTTTGCTTGAAAACCATGGATTTTTATAGCAAAAACTACTTTACTGGTCTAATAAATGAACAGAGGATTAAACAGTGCTCTGTGATACTTTTAGTAAGTACGTTTCCTTAGAGATAATTTAAAACTTAATATTTGTAAATGGTTAATTTTGTAAAGGGTTAATTTTATCAACTTGTGTTCTAGTTTTCATACTGTTTACTGTGTCGGATGTGACCAGTAATGTCCCAAGTTATTCAAAATACATGACAAAATATCAAAGCTATTAATAATAGATTTGGTAGCACTGAAACCATACCATCTATAATAAACAAATAAAAGCAGTTAGCCTCAAGGACCAAAGAAAATAAAAATAACAAAAAATATATTTACAGAGTTTTCCCAGAAGGGAACTCCCTCACCCCCTGGCCCATGTAGGGTCTTCATTCCTCATGCATTCCTTACTTAAATAAGGTAACTGCCAAATTACTTTAAATCAGGTAAAGTGTTTTCATAGCAGCCAGGCTTCATTCTGCTCTCATTAAGTATAATCTTAAACTTTGTGCATAAGCAAATCAACAAAGACAAATAGAATTCCAAATCTCCTCACGTATAGAAAATTAAAATCAGCAAAAGTGTTCCATCTAGCTAGTTATTATAGGTTCATAGGTTCATAAGTGTGTACTAGGCTAATGGTCCTGGAGCCTTTACAAGCCTAGCCCATAGAAGTGCCTTGGCACCGTGCTGTCCAATGTTATTCCCAGTGCCTCTATCAAGTAGAGCCATTGGAGTGATCCCCGGGGTGAAGTTTCTATTTCCCATCCACTCATCAAGATTTCTCTTGAAGAAGGCCAGTGAGGTGTTCTGTTTGACATGTATGAGACGTCTATTCCAGAGCATGGGCAGTATCTGGGTTATGAACCTGTCCCTCCAGCATGTTCTGTTGATTGTGGTAATGAGGTTGAGATCTCTGGAGAATGTGGTGCAGAAACATAGAAGCCAGGAGGAAAAAAATAAATAACAACAACTTTGTTAATTCCTTTAATTGTAATAACTTGATCTCACACTAATGAATTCAGCAATAACCTATGTCTTATTGACCAGCTTTAATTAAAAGCACATTGGTATTATGGGGACAGTTTATATCTTCTGGATGTCTTATTTGGATTTTATATTATTATGGTACTGACAGTGAGTCAAGACATGACACTGGGGTATGAGGCAGTGAGAGCACAGATGGGCAGATTCATGTTGTACACATAAAGACCTTTCTAAACCCATAGTGCCAACACAGCCCTATCCATAATGAAACTGGAAACACTAGGCAAAATACAGATAAAGACCATGAAAAAACAAACACTTAATAAGCCAAAATGAAAAGCTGCGGGCTGCTAAAATCTGTTTAATAAAGTTATTTAAAATCAAACTATAAATAGTAGTATGATTAGCGCTTTCATCCCTTAGTGTTTTTTGTAAGTCTCATTACAATAAAACACTAAGAGATGAAAATGCTAATCTTACTACAATTTATAGTTTGATTTTAAATAACTTTATTAAATGGATTATAGCAGCCTGCAACAATATAGATAAAGAAATATGTACATACATATGGGAATATATTAGAAGTCTGGTCTCCACACATGAAAATGTATGTGACTCCTCTGGTAATGGTCGAATAGCAGCTTAAAGGGGGTCTATATTGAAAGACCAAAAGTTATGAAGTGTGAATGCTCAGATGAGCCAAAATGCTGCAAATCGAAAACGTTATTATGGGAGGCTGCACCCCCCTCCCCCGCTAAATATATATTCCAACTCCGAGATCGCACTACAGTGAAGAAAGGGCAAATATTCCAATCTTCACTGTACTGCATTAAAAAACAAACTTTGATTTGTGGCATTTTCGCTCATCTGAGTGTTCGCACTTCGTCACTTTCGGTCTTTCAATATGTAACCGCTTAAAGGCATAGTGCAGCCATTTCAGCACCCACCTGAAATACTTCAATTAATGTGACATATTATACCCGAATAGCCCAGACAAGTACCTCAGCACAAGCTCTCTATTTCAGTAATTGCCAGAGTCCTCTGCTACTGTTAACTTTGAATCTTCTTATCCATAAATGGAGTTCTGATCACATGATAGTCTCTTACAATGCTATTTCTCAAATTGCCTTACTGATTGCTAACAAAATAATGAAGAATGAGATAGTAAGAACTGCCATTAGGCTGAGAGTAGTACTTCAATGTACTCTGACAGCTGAATTAAGAAGTGCCAGAGAGAAGAAAACCTAAATAGGAACTGTATGTCAAACCAGCTATACCTAATATAATATATCCCAGATACTTGTTGATTTAACTACAAACATACTGCTTTCACTTTCCAGGCACAGCCACTTTTGAGAAAAAAACGAAGCAATAGCATTTATATAATGATACATAAATAAATAAATAAATACATAAATAGAAAACGGCATTAACAGAAGGTGTAATGCATACATTGCCCCACACATCACCCCATTTGCTAAACTCACAACACTCCTACTCAGCTGAAAAGGCACAGCCAGATACCAGCACAATCCATAACAAGAAACTGCCCTTACAGGCAGCATTCTGTGTCAGGCCATGCACCATCTATTTTTCAGTCCTACCCTTAGCCAGCTGGACAGTTAAAAAAGGGATGAGGGATCTTATGTATATATATATATATATATATATATATATATATATATATATATATATATATATATATATATATATATATATATATATATATATATATATATATATATGTACACTTATTAAAAATTCCAAACATGAAGGCAACTAACCGTATATATAGATATGGAGAGGCAATTACATGGACATCTTTGATGTGGATGGCATACAGAAGATCATGGATACTGAACATAATGGTCTAAAAGACCTTATAGAAGCCAATGTAGTCTTGGGAAGGCATCAGACAAGAAATTTAATGTAAAGACTTGGGACAACTGGGTTGTGAGGTTTATATACTACATGAAGGTTATCGAGAAGAAGTACCTTTCCATGGCCATCCCATTACTAGGTTACTTCCGCATTTGAAAATGAAGCCCATGTCCTAAAAGGGGGCATGCCATGGTACTACTATGACCAAAGATTCAGAAAACTATGAACAAAAGACAGCCAATTAAAATGTGAGACCAAACATGCTGATATCTTCCATAACATTATGGTGTTTAAACAAACAAAAAATTATTCCAGCTAACAAAAGGAAAACATGCCTACCAAAGGCAAATCATGGTTGGGGGCTTTAATTCTGGTTACTGTGGCATGCCTGCATACAGGTTACAACATGTCTACAGTGTATGTGGCAGAAGACATCCTGGGATAAGATGCTGGCACAAAGATCAATAAGGTGCTCTGGTTTAAGTCAATTTTAAATAAGACTCAATCCAACCCAGAGGCAACATCAGGCAGGGAATTAAACATATTTTTGTGGCTTCAACAGAGCCTGCACATTTTTCCAATTTAGATAAGGCACACTGAAACAATTTTCCTACCAAAATAGTAGTTTTCAAAGAACTCCTAAAGGACTTCTCAGACTAAACAGTAGCCAGTTTCATCACTAAAAGTTTCACCACTTGCTTTTCCATAACATCCAACACCCAAAACATACTTCCATGATTGAAAACTTTAACACTAATAAGTGAACAAATAGTTCAGGCACCCATCTTTGAGAAAATCCAACAAGGACAGATCAAAGGTCCATTCTGAGCACCGCTACCTGAATCATTCATCATCACCTCCACTGCCTGGTTCCCAAAAAAGAAAACAGTCGTGTTCCATTCCATACACCATCTATTACACCAAGAAGGTCTATAAGTAAATGATGGCATAGATGAAAAAGACACCAGAGTTTCTTTATTCCTTGCTAGATGATGCAGTAGCCACCAGTAAATTAATTAGTTGTCCATGGGTTGGAAAAGTAGACATACAATCTGAGTTTTACCATTTGACCATTCAACCCCAGGACTGGCACCTACTAGGCAAGTAATTCAATAGAATGCACATTTTTGACACAACCATTCCAATAGACTGCTCATTGGCTTCTTCAGTGTTTGACTGTTTCAGCAAGATTCATCTTCGGTGCTAGAAACAGTTGAATATTTCTTTTTTTGGGGTTTCAATAGCAAGGCAATTTCTTAATCCTGTTAGATGGGGAAACACAAACTAAAGAAGGTCTTCATACTTTCATCAAACTATGCAACTCATTTGGGGTTACCATAGCTGAGAATAAACTAGAAGGACTAGTACAGGTGTTAAAATTCTTGGGTACTGAGATAGACACCACACAAGGTTGATTTCACTTGCCAGAAGAAAATATCTGCAATGCTTCCAATGATGTTAACAGTTTTTGTCATTTAAAAGAGAAGCCATCAGACAGGTCATGGAGTTGTTAGGTCTCATTAGTTTCTTGTACCAAGATATAGCACCTGTCAGAAGATCAACTGGGTCAATAGCAGACCTTCTCCATGGAGGCCACAAGAAACATCACAAGGTCAGGATTAACAGCATAGTCAGAGAAGACCTCAGATTGTGGTCCCATTTCCTCCTCAATTAAACTGCACATACTTCTGGCAGAGCATTTGGGTACTAAATCATAAATGTCAAATGTCCACTGATACCTCTGGCAAATTCAGAATGGGAGGCTATTTCATGGTCATTGTTTCCTACAGCCATGGCCAAAAAATGGACCCATCCAAGGATGAGGGATATCACATTTTTTTTTGACATTTTTCCAAATATGGGTTTTAATCCATATATCTCAAGAGCAACTTAGAATCAAGCAATTAGCGTTTAGAGCAGATAACAAAGCAGTAGTTAAGGTACTCACCAAAAAAATCTTCCCGCAAATTTTGTGTCAGCTCTGTTTTAGACTTTTGGTTCTCATTTCTTTGAAGATTAACATACCTTTCAAAGCAGAGCACATTGACAGATCTAAAAACAAACTAGCTGATGCACTTTCTTGATTATAGGTTTAACACTTCAAATGGCTGGCTTCTCAATAAGATTTATTCCCAACCCTGATTTTGGAAAGAATTTGGATTATTGGAGAAGGATAATGACATTGGAAGTCATGGGCCTAAAGCAGCAGGAAAGCATACACCACAGCAATTGAACACTTTACTCATTTTTAGCAGTTTAGAAACTCACTACCACCTATGGTCCTTTCATATTATTCTACACTACCTCTATCACTGTAATCACAGTGGCTTCTAATTGGGTACAGACAGAATTCACTTGTCAGCTTTAAGGTTATGTGTTAGAACATCTGCAATTCCTGATATCACTAAGCATTGGACAGTGGCCAGAGGGTGGGCCATGGATAAAATCTTATAACATGACAAAAGGAGTCCCATAGGTTCAGCAATTTTCCTCAAATATTTTTTTTTTAGTTTTCAAATAAATTTGAATGAATTTAATAGTATTTATACATAACATCTTTAATAACTATGTACACTATTTACATTAGTCTGACACTATAACATATCCTAATGTATACAGTTACTTTATAAGTATGTCAAATCCATTCTCAGAGTGTCTCATCAATTATTGTATAGTGTCAATCAACGATAAGACTTTTCCCCAAGGGTTGTTGATAAATGGCTTTGGATACATTCTTAGTTCTTTAATTTTACTTTCCAATAATGCTGTGGTCTTCAGTAGGCTGTAGAAGTCTTCCAAAGTTGATATTGTGTTTGTATTCATCTTCTTGTTATACACTTCCTTGAAATTGCAAGTATAGCCCATACTAGATACATGTTTGACCTATTCAAATGAGGATTTTCATTCACATTTAATAATACACAAGCTTTAGTTAAATAAAATGATTCATTAAATAAAGCTTACAGAAAGTTATTAATACCATTCCAAAATGGCTTAATTTTAACACAATCAAAGAAAATGTGGTTCCAGTCTGTATTGTGTACTTGCTCACATCTCCAACATATTCCTTTTATGGAAGAACTAATTTTACTGATTCTGTCTGAGGTTAAGAATGCTCTGTGCAAGCATTTCCAATTAAAAACTTTCCAGTATTGTGTAAAGGATGTATAGTTTATTGATAATAAGATATTTGTTTTAATATCTTTAGTTAACTGTAATGAGTGTCCATTTGTTATATATTTCCAATATGAGGTTTTTGGTGTTGTTTTATAGTTTATCAATATTTTGTAAAATTTTGAAATACTGTTTCCCATGTCAAAGTCATTATATATGTTTTCATATATGTATTTTGTAAATTTAGGTATTTCTTTAAATGAAGAATTGTTAATCTACTTAAATCTTGCGAATATGACAGAATACTCTGTAAAGTTAGCCAATCCTGTTGTGGAATTTTGTATGTTGCTTTTATTACTTGCATATCTAAAACTTTTAGTTCTTTGATACATTGGAGCCAACAAACAAATCCTTTCTGTTCCCAGGAATTAATAATTTCTGTATATATTTTATGTAGAAAGTTCTTTGTGACTATAAATGGTGTTAAAAGATCAAACCAGATTTTTAAATCTATATCTGCATTAAAAATTTTCCTAAATGAGTCAATGTAATAATTAATCATATGCGTTTTAGTGGGTTTAGTTATGTTATATTGCATACTAATACATATGTGCCATGACAAATTGTTTTTATCTGTTATTTGAAATTTTGTTTTGTAAATCAAATTCATTTATTGATATTACAGTTAGTAATTCTTTCCAATTTGCAGATTAATTTAGACTTATCCAGTCTGAGAATGTTTTAGATATTGATGCTTTTGTATATGTTTCTATATCAGGAAAGTTTAATCCTCCCTGTTTCCATGGTCTGATATTATGTATTAAAGCTATTCTGTTTCTTTTGGGAAACCATAAAAAATTTATTAGGCATAATTTATTTCTTTAAGTATATTAATTTCTGGTAACAGTTGTATTGCCAAGCCTATATATAGGTTCTTGGGCAGTAAAACCATTCTTATTAATTGTAGTCTATCTTCAAATGTTAATATTATTTTGTTCCATTTTTCCACAGAGATTTTAATTGTGTTGATTATATTATTGTTGTTTTTTGAGACTAATTCATTATTATCCTTGCATAACTCAATTCCTAGATATTTTAAGGTAGATTCTTGTTTCCCTATGATGTGATCCCCATTAGTCAGCAGTTCTTTTTTATTTAAAAATAAAAATTTTGATTTTGATTTATTGAAATGGAGTCCTGAAGTCATGCAAAATTTGTCAATTAATATATGTAATTCTTTTAATGTCTCTTTTGTATTAGATAATGTTATTAATATGTCATCAGCAAATAGCATTACTTTAGAATTGTATTGTTCATACACATCTATTCCTTTGATTTTTATAGTGTTACGAATTGAATCTGCCAATATTTCTATAGCCAGAGCAAATAGAATCGTTGGCATGGTACATCCTTGTTTAGTGCCTTTTGTTATATGTATAGATTCAGAGGTAAAAGGACCTAACTTGACATATGCTAAATTATTTGTATATATATGTATATATATATATATATATATATATATATATATATATATATATATATATATATATATATATATATATATTCTTTAGGAGATGACAAAGAATGCAGGAAATTCAAATAGCATTAGGATTTTTAATAAATCACCCCAATTTAGGGAATCAAAGGCTTTCTCTACATCTAAGCCAATTATGGGTATTTCTTTATTTTCTTTATTAACATAAACAATAATAGAAATTATCCTTTTAATATTGTCATGTGTGTGTCTATGATATATAAATCCAGTTTGATCATTATTTATTGTTTTGGATAGTGGTATTTTCATTCTGTTGGTTAATATTGTCATAAATATGTTATAGTCATTATTTAATAATGATATAGGTCTCTATGTGGTGCAGTGAATTAGGGATTTGTTTTCCTTTAGGACTGGTGTGATTAAGGAATATCTCCAAGAGGGTGGTAGTAAAGCTAGGTTCAACACTTTTGAAATCCATTTTGCTTAATTTACATGCTCTATCTGACTCATATTACAATTATTGCCTCAGGACCATGTTATTCTCTTGGCTATACTTCAGTGCTTTTAGAGTCAGTGAATTGATTGGCAGTTTTAAGTGGACATATATAGTTTCCACGCAAGAACCTTTTTTAATTTGGGTCAGCTGATCAAAAACAGACTAGCTAGGTTAGGAAAAAAACAAGTAACTTTACAGAGAAGCAATGATTTTTTTACTTATCCTGTTGCTTGGGGCAGCACACATAAGGATCTAATCCCTCACCCAAACATCAACAGTATTGTATTTAGTACCAGGGAAGCCTGCAGGATTATCAGCCCAGAGCTCACCAGCAAACACAGGTGAGTCTTAATACACTTAGGTATTTTCCCTAATCCATACATCTCCCCACTCATTTAGAAAAGGTCAGACATCTGAGCTGCTTCATGTCAGTCTACAGAAGTTCTCAAACTGTTAGTCAGATAGTCCTCCTGTGCTTAATAAAGATACATACGCCACTATATCCACAACTATTGTTAAACAATTTTCATTTTCTTCCAGGAGCCAGGAACATTTTCATCCTGGAGCACTCCTTCATTTCACAAGCACAGGCCAGAGCTTCAGTTCAACCCATTAACACAACCCTCAGGTAAGACCGAGCCAACTTTGAAGTTATTTGGAAATGAATCTGTGAATAACAATGAAGTCAACTACTTGATCACCTACCACAGATTGTTCAGTAAACAAGATCCCCTCATTCAATCATCCTTCTTTCTGTGTAGAATGATTCAGGATTTATACTCAAGAGAAAACTTACATACAACATGTTATGCAATTTAGCAATAATCAGACATATTTATCTACAGACAGCAGTGGTGTGGTCAGAGATAGGGCCCAGACTAAACTGGTCAGGATCTTTCAACCCACAAGCAGCAGAGAAAACCAGATGGATGGTTAACCACAGAATAGTAAGACCAGGTCCATTGCTACTTATTTCATAAATTGAACATCAATAGTTATGATTAAGACACAATTTTATACAAAAATATGGTCTCCATCTATCAGACATTGTTCTGGATTTATATAGCTTAAACTTATCTTTGTTATTAAATGAACAGTTGTCAAGCCAGCAGCAAACAAGTTCAGGTGGAAACAATCAAAACTCTTCTACTGGCCATACATAGAAACTTCAATTGTCACTCAAGTAGTTCTTATTTATTCAATTATGGTATAGATTAGGTTCATTATTTCCATAAAAAAGTAAACATGGGAAATAAAAATGAGGAATAGGTTAATGACATCCTAATGGGGATCTCTTCATGACTTCAGCCACCTTTTATTTATAGTTTCCCAATTTTTTACCTTGTGCATTTTATTTAATAACTAACAAATTCAAATCATAATGGTGCTGCACAGGCAGTGGCAGGATTTCATGGTCTATGGGTTTTTTAATCAAATCAATTTAAAGACAATTGTGAGGGCTTTATGTCATGCCACCCGATAACAGACCAGTGGTTGTACTGGTGTCAGTTAAGTTTATAAGTTACATTGTTTTTCATAGTGTTAATATTTCCAATCTATACAGATGAAATTTAACATGAACTGGTTTATTAATAAACTTAATGGTCACTCTTGCAACAACCTTGTGTTGTGTCTTTGGGAATGGAGACCAGAGATAATAGAGACCTTGTGAATGCAGAGCAAGACAAATTGTGCTCTGTTCCCAGGCTATGAGAGATCATTCTTTCATTATATAGCTATTTTTTCCTTGCATCAACAGTTACTTTGGCAGGCATTGTACAACCCTCCCTTTATCCCAATATCCCCTTGCAGTGGCTCTTTATGGCCTCATCCCCCTTTTGTTTACATTTTCTCACCTTTTTACATTGCTTGATATTCAATACCCAAACTATTCCATTTTTAGTTCATGGGTTTTGTATTCATATTATTTTAAAGGCCATTATGAGGGCTTTATGCCATGCTACCTGAACCACGCCCATGATTATATTGGTGTTAGTTAAATTCATAAGTTGCAATGATGTTCATAGTGTTGATATTTACAGCCTATGCAGATGAAATTTAACATGAATAATACATTTATTGGTCACTACTTGTCTTGTGTATTTCTTTGGCAACAGAGTCCAGAGACAAGATGTGTTATTTTTGAAGTCAATATTTGTGGTTGCTGGAGAGTAATTTGTCAGGGATTCAGTCAGATCTTCAGATGTGTGAATATGAAATTCACCACT
Organism: Protopterus annectens; assembly: GCF_019279795.1. Lineage (NCBI taxonomy): Eukaryota > Metazoa > Chordata > Ceratodontiformes > Protopteridae > Protopterus > Protopterus annectens. The sequence continues at coordinate 171,629,028 of NC_056736.1, forward strand.
TAAATGGATAATTCAGTCTTGCTCATTCATAAATCTTCCAGGAGGTCATTCATATTCTAATGGATAAAATATCAAAATCTCAATGGTATCAGTTACAAATGTTCAAGTTAGTGAAGCTGTTATGTACTGTTGCATGCGATTAAACAGCTAAATCTCCATATGCTGTGCAAGTAATCATTTGTCTTTTTTCAAACTAATGAGTTCTGCAGCTATACACTATTCAAAATGAATGCTAGCTAAAAGCAGAAATGGTCTTTTGAATGTGAATGTTTTAGATAAATGGTTTCATATATACACATTATTCTGAACAGGAACTCCACAAATCATATATGCTCAGGCATGTGTTTTGGAGGAATGTTTTTTATTTCATATACTGCAAGAAAATGCAGAAAGAATAATAAGTGAGATATCTGAAAACCCTGCAGTTTCTTCCTTTATTGTAGAAACATAGAGTTCATTATACAGCATAGAAAAAATGAGGTCATACAGATCTCAGTATGTCATTTCAGGGAATGCCTCTAGATAATGTATTATTATAAAATTGTTGACATTGAACAATATTGTTATGACATTCATGTGCATTCAGTACACATTCTGTTGAAACTATGTCCTGGATACCTAGAGCCTAGATTTCTCAGTGCCTAGTTTCATTTACATCCATTTCATAACTTTTGCTTTGTTTGATTTGAAAAACTGTTTATTGACATTTTAAAAAAGTAACCAAAATAACATTTAAAAACAAGTATAGTTCTTCAACATATTATTAATATAATGAATTTCTACCATTAAATCAGGTTACATTAAAAGCAAAAACCGAAATTGGTCTAATAATACTTGAGGATCTACATTATGAACAAGGGGTACAATTTCTTTTTCAAACGAAATCAGAATTATTTAAGTTAGCATAGCAATGTATTAGAAAAAAATAAGCCTTTTGTGAAGTTTGCAGTATCAATAGCATTACTCTGCATTTCTTTAACAACAATCTCTGGCTCTATTTTAATATTATTCATTTCATTGTCATGTGTGATGGTGGTTATGTTCAGACATTCAAAAAAAGAGGGAGTAATAGAGTTTCCAAAATTTTTAGTTTTTATGTACAACAGCTAAGAGACACAACAGGAGTGATAAATGATTTTTCTTAATACAAGAGGAAGTTGTAGCATTGACTATATCTCAATAATTAGTTAAACAAAATTTGCCTGTCCATAATGTTTGGATACATAATTGACATTTGAGACAAAATTCCATCAAAAGCTTGCGTTCAAAAAATGTGTAGTCACTTTTCCCCCTAAGTATTAAATTACACTTTCTGCAACTAATGCTATCCTTTAGTATATGGTATGTTTACCCTTATTAAATATTTTCTACATTATATGAGGAGTTATGAATATTCTATTTTAAAAAAAAAAAAAAAATGATGAGTCCTTTCAGATGAGCTTATTGCTGTTATTTTAGTTATTT